>NC_053024.1:84293625-84470427 GCF_003073215.2 Triticum urartu | reverse complement strand
TGGAACATTATTTTCTTGTTGGGATATCACTATATTATCTTGTTATCTTAATGCATCTATATACTTGGTAAAGGGTGGAAGGCTCGGCCTTTTGCCTAGTGTTTTGTTCCACTCTTGCCGCCCTAGTTTCCGTCATATCGGTGTTATGTTCCCGGATTTTGCGTTCCTTACGCGGTTGGGTGATAATAGGAACCCCTTGACAGTTCGCCTTGAATAAAACTCCTCCAGCAATGCCCAACCTTGATTTTACCATTTGCCACCTAGCCTCTTTTTCCCTTGGGTTTCCGGAGCCCAAGGGTCATCTTATTTAAACCCCCCCAGGCCAGTGCTCCTCTGAGTGTTGGTCCAAACTAGAGCCCTGTGCAGCGCCCCTCGGGGAAACTCGAGGTTTGGTTTTTAGTTGTATGGAGTGCTCATCTGAGTGTGCCCTGAGAACAAGATATGTGCAGCTCCTATCGGGATTTGTCGGCACATTCGGGCGGTGTTGCTGGTTTAGTTTTACCATTGTCGAAGTTGTCTTGTAGAACCGGGATGCCGAGTCTGATCGGAATGTCTCGGGAGAAGGTTTATCCTTCGTTGACCGTGAGAGCTTGTGATGGGCTAAGTTGGGACTCCCCTGCAGGGGTTTGAACTTTTGAAAGCCGTGCCCACGATTATGGGCAGATGGGTATTTGTTAATGTCCGGTTGTAGATAACTCGAACCTTAACTTAATTAAAATGAATCAACTGCGTGTGTTACCGTGATGGTCTCTTCTCGGCGGAGTCCGGGAAGTGAACACGGTGTTGGAGTAATGTTTGCCATAGGTTGTTCTATAGTTCTTCGTTCGTGCTTTGCCTTCTCTTCTCGCTCTCTTTTACGAACATGTTAGCCACCATATATGCTAGTCGCTTGCTGCAGCTCCACATATTTCCTTGCCTTACCTATAAGCTTAAATAGTCTTGATCGCGAGGGTGCGAGATTGCTGTGTCCCCATGGCTCACAGATTACTTCCAAACCAGATGCAGGGCCCGATGACTCCGTTCCAGATGATGCGCTTGAGCTCAAGTGGGAGTTCAACGAAGACTCACGCCGTTACTATGTGTCTTTCCCTGATGATCAGTAGTGGTGCCCAGTTGGGGCGATCGGGACCATGTCGCATGTTGGGGTTGATCTTTTATTTTGGTACCGTAGTCAGACCATGAGTGTATTGGATGATGTAATGTTATTTATGTACTTTGTGTGACGTGGCGAGTGTAAGCCAACTATATACCTTTCCCCTTATTATCTATTTACATGGGTTGTTGTGAAGATTACCTTACTTGCGACATTGCTTTCAATGTGGTTATGCCTCTAAGTCGTGCTTCGACACGTAGGAGATATAGCAGCATCGAGGGCGTTACAAGTTGGTAATCAGAGCCTTCCCCGGCCTTAGGAGCCCCCACTGCTTGATCGAATTAGCAGGCGTTGTTGAGTCTAGAAAAATGTTTTGAGTCATTTAGGAATTATATATCGGAGAGTTTAGGAATTCTTTTTACTCCCCAGTCCCTTCATCGCTCTGATAAGGCATCCTGACGTAGAGTTTTGACTCTTCTCTTCTCAAATTTCACTAAATTTTTTTAGGATCACGCGGGTATCTTGGAATCGTTCCGATCGATTTGTGATGAGAACATTGTTCTTGGTGCCTCCTGTCATTTAGGGGTTGTGGCAGTGTCCCGGGGAGTTGAGCTCCGAGGTGTTGTCGTCACAATTTTATCGTTGCAGTTCTGGAATACCTGAGTTTAGTTCGCCGACATCGAAAATCTCTTTTATGTAGTTGTTGGTGAGATAACCTCGACGCCACCCAGTACTGCGGCAGGAGTTCGGGAGTATTGCCATAACTTGTATAACGGATGCTTTTCGAAGGTTGAGGTAGACGATTTCCGAAGTTTTCTCGGTTATGTGTTGAAGGATGGATACAGCTGGATGTAGGATTTGCTAGATTTGGGTGAGATATTATGCTTCCCCTGTATCCCCAACATCTGATTGCATAACCGGAAAGGTTCGGGAGTTTCATAGGTGGGAATTCTTGTAGCTCTAGTTCTTCTTCCACGGATATTTGGTTTGGGATTGGGTGATCATTGCTCCGTACCTTGTTGATTTTATTTCTCTACCTAAATTCTAAGTGGCTTCTCAATTTATGGATATGTGACCATTTCAATTGGAATGCATTCGTTCATTTTGTTCGGATGTGAAGACTATATGTTGCAATTTCAACCCGTTTGGTTCAGCTTCAATTTTTGTCTATCAGTGTGCTAATGGATGTCAACCTGTTCAGGATGGCTCCTCCAACGCGCACGACTCCGAATCCTGATCCGCCACCACCACCTCCACCTCCGGAGGCATGGCAAGCTGTGATGGCCACTACCAATGCAAACACGTAGCTGATCATGCAAATTCTTCAAGAGCGCAACCAAGCAAACCAAGGCAACCAAGGCAACCAGGGCAACAATCAGAATCACTTTGCTACACTCAACCAGTTCCTTGCTAACCAGCCAAAGACCTTCAGCAATTGCGTTGAGGCAACTGACGCTGATGATTGGCTCGTGGACTTATGCAAGCATTTCGAGTGTAGTAACGTCAGGCCTGAGGACTTTGTAAAGTTCGCTTCCTTCCAACTCAAAGACCAAGCTGCAGAATGGTTCCAGCAGTACAAAGATTCTAGAGGAGGCCGTGTGATTACCTAGGATGAATTCCGTCAAGACTTCAAAGCTCATCATATTCCTCAGAGCGTGGTTGAAAGCAAGCGTGAGGAATTCCGCAACCTGAAGCAAGGCTCTATGTCTGTCTATGACTACAACAAGATGTTTCAGAAGCTCGCCCGCTTTGCTAAGCAGGATGTCCCTGACGAGAAGAGCATGATATACCAGTTCAGGGGTGGTCTCAGAGAAGAAATCCAGCTAGCTCTTGTCCTCTTTGAGCCCAGGAGGTACGATGAGTTTTACAACATGGCATTGAAGTAAGAGGCTGCTCAACTGAAGTGCGATGCTTCCAAGAAGCGAGTCAGAGATGCTACTCCTCCTTCCTCAACTCAAGTGGCTAAGCAGCAGAAGTATTGGCTTCCTCCTCCTCCGTTCCGCTAGCCTTATCAGCAGAAGAGCAAAGGTGGCAGTGGATCTTCCCACCCACCCAACCCTGGCTTTCAGAACAAGACTTCGTCTCAAGCTCCAAGATCGAGTGCTCTGTATCACCGTCCACTTTCAGAGGTCACGTGCAACAAGTGCCAACAGAAGGGTCACTATGCCAACAAATGCTTCAATCAGAGGCGTCTCCCTCCTCCTCCTCCTGTGAGATCGGCAAGTACAGCTGTGGTCAAGCATAACCCCAAGCACGCCAAGGTCAACTTGATGAACGCAGCTTAGGCAGAGGACTCGTTAGATGTCATCATGGGTAACCTTCCTATTAACGATGTTCCTGCAAATGTACTTTTTGACACTGGTGCATCACATTGTTTCATCTCGAGACCTTTTACATCTAAGCATGAGTTGTCTTCTCAAGTTTTGCATAAACCGTTAGCAGTTGTCTCTCCGGGTAAATGTTTGCTCGCAAGCTACGAGATTCGGGATATTTCTATCATGATGGGTGATTTTAAGTTTCTGGCTTCTCCAATGGTCCTTGGTAACTCGGATATTGATCTTATTCTGGGAATGGATTGGCTTTCTAAGCACAAGGCTCAGCTTGATTGTGCTGCCAGGCAGATTCAATTGACTCATTCGTCTGAGGATCTAATTGTCTTTGCCGCTCGGGATAATACAATCTGTCTGTTTTCTCTCAATGAGAAGGGTGAACTGGATGCCATCTCTCAAATTCTAGTCGTTTGCGAATATCAAGACGTCTTTCCAGAAGAGCTTCCAGGAATGCCTCCGCACCGGCCAGTTGAATTCGTCATCGATCTTGAGCCTGGCACGAAACCGGTTTGCAAGCGTCCTTACAAGCTCGGACCAGAAGAGTTGAAGGAGCTGAAGAAGCAACTCGATATTCAAGAGCGAATGGGTCTCATCCGACCTAGTTCTTCTCTGTGGGGTTGTGGAGTACTTTTTGTGAAGAAGAAGGATGGAACGGACCGACTTTGTGTTGACTACCGTCCATTGAACAAGAAGACTATCAAGAACAAGTACCCACTTCCCAACATCAACGAGCTGTTCGAACAACTCAAAGGTGCCCAAGTATTCTCCAAGCTTGATCTCCGTATGGCCTATCACCAGATTCTAATCCGTGAGCAAGATATTCCCAAGACGGCTTTCAGAACAAGCTATGGTTCATATGAATACACTGTCATGTCTTTTGGCCTCGTCAGCGCTCCTCAGACTTTCTCTCGCATGATGAACTTCATCTTCAACGCCTACACAAATGACTTTGTCTTGGTCTATCTCGGCGACATTATGGTCTTTTCGAAGAACAAGGAAGATCATGCCAAGCACTTGCATTTGGTGCTCGATAAGCTCAGGGAACATCAGTTCTACGCCAAGTTCTCAAAGTGCGAGTTTTGGCTCGATGAGGTTCTCTATCTTGGGCATATCATCTCTGCCAAGGGCATAGCGGTGAATCCTGAGAAGGTGTTTGCAATTGTGAATTGGGAACCACATCAGAACATGAAGCAACTCCGCAGCTTCCTTGGTCTCGCCAGCTACTGTCGAAGGTTCGTTGAGAACTTTTCAAAGATCGCGAAGTCTCTTTCAAACCTTCTCCAGAAGCACGTCAAGTACGTTTGGTCTCCAGAATGTGACATCGCTTTCAACACTTTGAAAGAGAAATTGGTCACTGCTCCAGTTCTGACTCCTCCTGATGAATCCAAACCGTTCGAGGTCTTCTGCGATGCCTCTCTTCAAGGTCTTGGTGCAGTGTTGATGCAAGAGAAGAAAGTTGTGGCTTATACCTCTCGCCAGTTGAAGCCCAATGAGAAGAACTACCCCACTCATGACCTCGAGTTGGCGGTAGTTGTGCATGCTCTTTTGACTTGAAGACATCTCTTATTGGGAAGAAAAGTGGACATTTCACTGACCACAAGAGTCTCAAGTACATCTTCACTCAGCCTAATCGCAACCTCAGACAGACTCGTTGAGTCGAAATGATTCAAGAGTATAATCCGAGTATCGAGTATACTCCAGGCAAGGCCAATGTGATTGCTGACGCATTGAGCAGGAAGGCTTACTGCAACAGTCTGATTCTCAAGCCTTACCAACCCGAGCTTTGTGAAGCTTTCCGCAAACTCAATCTACAAGTTGTTCCTCAAGGTTTCCTCACCAACCTTCAAGTCTCTCCTACCTTGGAGGACCAGATTCGCGAGGCTCAACTTCTTGATGCTATGGCGAAGAAGGTGAAGATTGGGATTGCCAAGAGTCAACCCAAGTACAAGTGCTATCGCCTTGATGACAAGGATACTCTCTTCTTCGAGGATCGTATTGTTGTGCCCAAAGGTGACCTTCGCAAAGTTATCATGAATGAGGCTCACAATTCACTCCTCTCCATCCACCCTGGGAGTACGAAGATGTATCAGGACCTCAAGCAGGCTTATTGGTGGACTCGAATGAAGTGCGAGATTGCTCAGTTCATAAATGAATGTGATGTCTACAGAAGAGTGAAAGCAGAACACCAAAGGCCAGCTGGTCTCCTCCAACCTCTTGCCATTCCAGAATGGAAGTTTGACCACATTGAGATGGACTTCGTGACTGGGTTTCCAAAGTCCAAGCGTGGCAATGATGCTATATTCGTTGTCATCGACAAACTCACTAAAGTGGCTCACTTTCTGCCTATTAAAGAGTCTATCACTGCAGCTCAATTGGCGGAGCTGTATACCTCTCGGATTGTCTCGCTGCACGGCATTCCACAGGTGATCTCTTCAGACCGTGGCAGCATCTTTACCTCCAAGTTTTGGGATTCTTTTCAGAAGGCCATGGGCACCAACATCTGCTTCAGCACAGCTTTCCATCCTCAAACTAGCGGTCAAGTCGAGCGTGTCAATCAGATTCTCGAAGATATGCTCAGGGCTTGCGTTATCTCCTTCAGTATGAAGTGGGAGGATTGTCTTCCATATGCCGAATTCTCTACAACAACAGTTTTCAAGCAAGTTCGGGCAAGGCCCCATTCGAAATTCTGTATGGCAGGAAGTGCCGTACTCCTCTTAACTGGTCAGAAACTGGTGAACGTCAACTTCTGGGAAATGACTTAATCACA
This sequence comes from Triticum urartu, assembly GCF_003073215.2. Taxonomy (NCBI): domain Eukaryota; kingdom Viridiplantae; phylum Streptophyta; class Magnoliopsida; order Poales; family Poaceae; genus Triticum; species Triticum urartu. The sequence continues at coordinate 84,464,237 of NC_053024.1, read as the reverse complement.
GAGACAGAGGAGATGTGCAAAGTCAGTCGTGATAACCTCAAAGCAGCGCAATCGCGACAGAAGAGCTACTATGATAGTAAGCACCGTGATTTGGCTTTCGAGATCGGAGGTCATGTTTACCTCTGCGTCTCTCCAATGAAAGGTAGTCATCGCTTCGGTATCAAAGGAAAGCTTGCCCCTAGATACGTGGGTCCTTTCAAGATCGTCAGCAAGACAGGCGATCTCGCCTATCAACTCGAGCTTCCTTCAAACTTTGCAAATGTGCACGACGTGTTCCATGTTTCTCAGCTCCGCAAGTGCTTCAAGACTCCCGACCGCACCGTCAACTTCGAAGACATTGATCAACAAGAAGATCTCTCTTATCGTGAGCACCCAGTTGCTATTCTTGAAGAGACTGAACGCAAGACTCGCAATAAGTCAATCAAATTCCTCAAAGTCAAGTGGTCACACCATTCCAACTGTGAAGCCACCTGGGAACGCGAGGATCACCTCCGTTCTGAGTACCCGGCGTTCTTCCAGTCCTAGATCTCGGGACGAGATCCTTTCGTAGTGGTGGAGTGTTGTAACACCCCGGATGTAATTTACCTAATATGTACTCCAACTCTTGCCGTTTCCGGCACTAAGTTATTTTATTTCCTCGGGTTCGGGTTTTTGTCTCCGTGTGTTGTTGCCGTTGTCATGCATCTCATATCATGTCATCATGTGCATTGCATTTGCATACGTGTTCGTCTCATGCATCCGAGCATTTTCCCCGTTGTCCGTTTAGCATTCCGGCGCTCCTATCTCCTCCGGTGGTCCTTTCTACCTTCTTTTCGTGTGTGGGGGTTAAACATTTCCGGATTGGACCGAGACTTGCCAAGCGGCCTTGGTTTACTACCGGTAGACCGCCTGTCAAGTTTCGTACCATTTGGACTTCGTTTGATACACCAATGGTTAATTGAGGGACCGAGAAGGCCTCGTGTGTGTTGCAGCCCAACACCCTTCCAATTTGGCCCAAAACCCACCAAAACCCTCTCCATCATCTAGAGCATTCGATCACGATCGCGTGGCCGAAAACCGCACCTCATTTGGACTCTCCTAACTCCTCCTATGCCTATATATAGATCCTCTCCCAAAATTTTCGGGTCTTCTTCCCCAAACCCTAGATCCCCTTCCTCTCCGCGCGCCGGACAGCGTCCGAACGCGGCAGACACGTCCGCCACTCCTCCCGGACCAATCGCCGTCCGCCATGTGTCCCAGCCGGTGCCCCACTTCGCCGCGAACCGCGCCGGCCCGCCCGAGCCCGCGGGAGGCCCCCGCGGCACATCCACATCGCTGCCGCCTGCCTCCTTCGTCCCCAACGCCGCTCCACCGCCCCCGACGCCGCTCTGCCGCTCGCCGGCGTCGCGCGCCTCGCCACTGCGAGGTCCGGCCACCGTGGGCCGCCGACCTCCTCCGGTCGTCTCCGACCTCCCCCGCACCGGATCTGGCCGTCTCCGATCTCCCCGGCGCCGCCCCGCACCGGATCCGCCGCCTCCTTGACAACTCCGACGACCCCATCGACATTTCTGGCAACCTCGGCGTCCGTGCAACTACAGTGCTCTCAGATCTGGAAATATCCGAAGGGTTGACTTTCCCCGAAACCCTAATTTATTTGCGTTTTTCATCGTGCCGTAACTCCGCACCCGTAACTCCGATTTCAGCATGTAGCATATCAAAATGTTCGTCTCAGAGAGCACATCATTTCATCTCATTTCATCATTTTCATTTGAGCTCATCTTGATGCCCGAAATGCTGTTAGAAGAGAGCTATTTGAGATAATTGTCTGATCTGCTGCACCAAATAGCTATTTGTCATTTTTGCCATGATTAATGTGTGCATGATATGCCCCTGAGTTCTACATGAGTTTTGTTATATGCCATGCCATATTTACAGAGGTGCTTACCATGTATTTTTGTGGTATGTGTGGTGACTAGCACAAGCTTGCAAAGTAATGCATTCGTTAATGCTGATTTCAGGGACTTAGGATTTCTCCAAGTCCTTGATCTGTTTTTATCAATATGCCATATGTTCATGTTGTTTCCTAGTGATCCGTGCCTCTTTTGAGGATGATATGTAAGGATGATTTGTTAATATTGTGGTGCTCTATCCATCCATGTCTTTGTTTGCATTTATGGAGCACCCTAGCTTGAGTCAATCGAGCTCTACTTTTGCTATTTCGTGATTCCTGGCAGATTGTCTACTTGTTAGCGATTTTGCCGAGGATGTTGTTGTTGATCCGTGCATGCTATGTTGTTGTTATTGCCATGTCAAACCTCTAACCCACCATGTCCTAGCAAACCGTTGATTGGCTATGTTACCGCTTTGCTCAGCCCCTCTTATAGCGTTGCTAGTTGCAGGTGAAGATTGGAGATCGTTCCTTGTTGGAACATTATTTTCTTGTTGGGATATCACTATATTATCTTGTTATCTTAATGCATCTATATACTTGGTAAAGGGTGGAAGGCTCGGCCTTTTGCCTAGTGTTTTGTTCCACTCTTGCCGCCCTAGTTTCCGTCATATCGGTGTTATGTTCCCGGATTTTGCGTTCCTTACGCGGTTGGGTGATAATAGGAACCCCTTGACAGTTCGCCTTGAATAAAACTCCTCCAGCAATGCCCAACCTTGATTTTACCATTTGCCACCTAGCCTCTTTTTCCCTTGGGTTTCCGGAGCCCAAGGGTCATCTTATTTAAACCCCCCCAGGCCAGTGCTCCTCTGAGTGTTGGTCCAAACTAGAGCCCTGTGCAGCGCCCCTCGGGGAAACTCGAGGTTTGGTTTTTAGTTGTATGGAGTGCTCATCTGAGTGTGCCCTGAGAACAAGATATGTGCAGCTCCTATCGGGATTTGTCGGCACATTCGGGCGGTGTTGCTGGTTTAGTTTTACCATTGTCGAAGTTGTCTTGTAGAACCGGGATGCCGAGTCTGATCGGAATGTCTCGGGAGAAGGTTTATCCTTCGTTGACCGTGAGAGCTTGTGATGGGCTAAGTTGGGACTCCCCTGAAGGGATTTGAACTTTCGAAAGCCGTGCCCATGGTTATGGGCAGATGGGAATTTGTTAATGTCCGGTTGTAGATAACTCGAACCTTAACTTAATTAAAATGAATCAACTGCGTGTGTTACCGTGATGGTCTCTTCTCGGCGGAGTCCGGGAAGTGAACACGGTGTTGGAGTAATGTTTGCCATAGGTTGTTCTATAGTTCTTCGTTCGTGCTTTGCCTTCTCTTCTCGCTCTCTTTTACGAACAGGTTAGCCACCATATATGCTAGTCGCTTGCTGCAGCTCCACATATTTCCTTGCCTTACCTATAAGCTTAAATAGTCTTGATCGCGAGGGTGCGAGATTGCTGAGTCCCCATGGCTCACAGATTACTTCCAAACCAGATGCAGGGCCCGATGACTCCATTCCAGATGATGCGTTTGAGCTCAAGTGGGAGTTCGACGAAGACTCACGCTGTTACTATGTGTCTTTCCCTGATGATCAGTAGTGGTGCCCAGTTGGGGCGATCGGGACCATGTCGCATGTTGGGGTTGATCTTTTATTTTGGTATCGTAGTCGGACCGTGAGTGTATTGGATGATGTAATGCTATTTGTGTACTTTGTGTGACGTGGCGAGTGTAAGCCAACTATGTACCTTTCCCCTTATTATCTATTTACATGGGTTGTTGTGAAGATTACCTTACTTGCGATATTGCTTTCAATGCGGTTATGCCTCTAAGTTGTGCTTCGACACGTAGGAGATATAGCCGCATCGAGGGCGTTACAATGAGTCTCTCAAAGCCACGCGAATTTCCATTGATGAGTGCAAAGAAAGAACCGCTAGGATGCGTGCTAAGAAAGATTCCTTTATAAGAGCGTGTTCTTCTAGTTTCCATGATAATAAAGATGAAGATCTAAAAGTTATTGATGTGTCCCCTATTAAATCTTTGTTTTGCAATATGAATCTTGATAATTATGTGACTGAATATGATCCACCTTTACCTAGAAGGCTTTCCAAAAATTCGGAGTTTTTAGATCTTGATGCTAAATTTGATAAAAGTGGGATTGAAGAGATCAAAACTCTAGATGTTAATGAACCTACTATTTTGGATTTCAAGGAATTTAATTATAATAGCTGCTCTTTGATAGATTTTATTTCCTTGTTACAATCCGTGCTAAATTCTCCTCATGCTTATAGCCAAAATAAAGCTTTTACCAAACATATCGTTGATGCTTTGATGCAATCTTATGAAGAAAAACTTGAGTTGGAAGTTTCTGTCCCTAGAAAACTTTATGATAAGTGGGAACCAACTATTAAAATCAAAATTAAAGATCATGATTGCTATGCTTTGTGTGATTTGGGTGCTAGTGTTTCCACGATTCCAAAGACTTTGTGTGCTTTGTTAGGTTTCCGTGATTTTGATGATTGCTCTCTAAACTTGCACCTTGTGGATTCCACTATTAAGAAACCTATGGGAAGAATTAATGATGTTCTTATTGTTGCAAATATGAATTATGTTCCCATAGATTTTATCGTTCTTGATATAGATTGCAATCCTTCATGTCCTATTATTCTTGGTAGACCTTTCCTTAGAACGATTGGTGCAATTATTGATATGAAGGAAGGAAATATTAGATTCCAATTTCCGTTAAGGAAAGGCATGGAACACTTTCCTAGAGATAAAATTAAATTACCTTATGAATCTATTATGAGAGCCACTTATGGATTGCCTACCAAAGATGGCAATACCTAGATCTATTCTTGCTTTTTATGCCTAGCTAGGGGCGTTAAACGATAGCGCTTGTTGGAAGGCAACCCAATTTTATTTTTATTCCTTGATTTTTGCTCCTGTTTAGTAGTAAATAATTTATCTAGCCTCTGTTTTTTTTGGTTTTTTTGTGTTTAATTAGTGTTTGTGCCAAGTAGAACCGTTGGGAAGACTTGGGGAAAGTCTTGTTAATCTTGCTGTAAAAAATAGAAACTTTAGCGCTCACGAGAACTGCTGCCATTTTTATTTGGAAATTGCTATTTAGTTAATTCTTTTTGAAGATGATTAATATATAAATTCCTCACGTCCAGCAATTTATTTTAGAATTTTGGGGGTTCCAGACCTTACGTTAGCTACAGATTACTACAGACTATTCTGTTTTTGACAGATTCTGTTTTTCGTGTGTTGTTTGCTTATTTTGATGAATCTATGGCTACTAAAATAGTTTATAAACCATAAAGTAGTTGGAATACAGTAGGTTTAACACCAATATAAATAAATAATGAGTTCATTACAGTACCTTGAAGTGGTCTTTAGTTTTCTTTCGTCTAACGGAGCTCACGAGATTTTCTACTTTAAGTTTTGTGTTGTGAAATTTTCATGTTTTGGGTAAAGATTTGATGGATTATGGAAAAAGGAGTGGCAAGAGCCTAATCTTGGGTATTCCCATGGAACCCCCAAGATAATCTAAGGACACCTAAAAGCTAAAGCTTGGGGATGCCCCGGATGGCATCGCCTCTTTCGTCTACTTCTATCGGTAAATTTACTTGGAGCTATATTTTTATTCACCACATGATATGTGTTTTGCTTGGAGCGTCTTGTATGATTTGAGTCTTTGCTTTTTAGTTTTCCACAATCATCTTTGCTGTACACATCTTTTGAGAGAAACACACATAATTCAGAAATTATTAGAATACTCTATGTGCTTCACTTATATCTTTTGAGTTATATAGTTTTGCTCTAGTGCTTCACTTATATATTTTAGAGCACGGTGGTGGATTTGTTTTGTAGAAACTTTTGATCTCTCATGCTTCACTTATATTATTTTGAGAGTCTTAAATAGCATGGTAAATTGCTTAAATAATCCTAATATTCTAGGTATACAAGATTAATAATAAAATTCTCTTATGAGTGTGTTGAATACTACGAGAAGTTTGATACTTGATAATTGTTTTGAGATATGGAGATGGTGATATTAGAGTCATGCTAGTTGAGTAGTTGTGAATTTGAGAAATACTTGTGTTAAAGTTTGTGATTCCCGTAGCGTGCACGTATAGTGAACCATTATGTGATGAAGTCAGAGCATGACTTATTTATTAATTGTCTTCCTTATGAGTGGCGGTCGGGGACGAGCGATGGTCTGTTCCTACCAATCTATCCCCCTAGGAGCATGCGCGTAATACTTTGCTTTGAAAACTTGTAGATTTTTGCAATAAGTATATGAGTTCTTTATGACTAATGTTGAGTCCATGGATCATACGCACTCTCACCCTTCCACCATTGCTAGCCTCTCTAATACCGCGCACCTTTCGCCGGTATCATACACCCACCATATACCTTCCTCAAAACAGCCACCATACCTACCTATCATGGCATTTTCATAGTCATTCCGAGATATATTGCCATGCAACTTTCCACCATTCCATTTACTATGACACGCTCCATCCTTGTCATATTGCTTTGCATGATCATGTAGTTGACATTGTATTTTTGGCAAAGCCACCGTTCATAATTCTTTCATACATGTCACTCATGAGTCATTGCATATCCCGGTACACCGTCGGAGGCATTCACATAGAGTCATATTTTGTTCTAAGTATCAAGTTGTAATTCTTGAGTTGTAAGAAAATAAAAGTGTGATGATCATCATTATTAGAGCATTGTCCCAGTGAGGAAAGGATGATGGAGACTATGATTTCCCCACAAGTCGGGATGAGACTCCGGACAAAAAAAAGAGGCCATAAAAAAGAGATGGCCCAAAAAAATGAGAGAAAAAGAGAGAAGGGATAATGCTACTATCCTTTTACCACACTTGTGCTTCAAAGTAGCACCATGATCTTCATAGTAGAGAGTCTCCTTTGTTATCACTTTCATATACTAGTGGGAATTTTTCATTACATAACTTGGCTTGTATATTCCAATGATGGGCTTCCTCAAAATGCCCTAGGTCTTCGTGAGCAAGCAAGTTGGATGCACACCCACTTAGTTTCTTTTTGAGCTTTCATATACTTATAGCTCTAGTGCATCCGTTGCATGGCAATACCTACTCACTCACATTGATATCTGTTGATGGGAATCTCCGTAGCCCGCTGAAACGCCTAGTTGATGTGAGACTATCTTCTCCCTTTTTGTCTTCTCCACAACCGCCATTTTATCCCACCTAAAGTGCTATGTCCATGGCTCACGCTCATGTATTGCGTGAAGATTGAAAAAGTTTTGAGAATGTCAAAAGTATGAAACAATTGCTTGGCTTGTCATCAGGGTTGTGCATGATTTAAATAATTTGTGTGGTGAAGATAGAGCATACCCAGACTATATGATTTTGTAGGGATAACTTTCTTTGGCCATGTTATTTTGAGAAGACATAATTGCTTAGTTAGTATGCTTGAAGTATTATTATTTTTATGTCAATATTAAACTTTTGTCTTGAATCTTTCGGATCTGAATATTCATACCACAATTAAGAAGAATTATATTGAAATTATGCCAAGTAGCATTCCACATCAAAAATTCTGTTTTTATCATTTACCTACTCGAGGACGAGCAGGAATTAAGCTTGGGGATGCTTGATACGTCTCCAATGTATCTATAATTTTTGATTGCTCCATGCTATATTATCTACTGTTTTGGACATTATTGGGCTTTATTATCCACTTTTATATTATTTTTGGGACTAACCTATTAACCGGAGGCCTAGCCCAGAATTGCTGTTTTTGCCTATTTTAGGGTTTCGAAGAAAAGGAATATCAGACAGAGTCCAAACGGAATGAAACCTTCGGGAATGTGATTTTTGGAACAAACAAGACCCAGGAGACTTGGACCCTACGTCAAGCAACCAACACGGAGGCCACGAGGTAGGGGGGTGCGCCTACCCACCAGGAGCGCCCTCCACCCTCATGGCCCCCCTGTTGCTCCACCGACATACTTCTTCCTCCTATATATACCTACGTACCCCCAAATGATCAGATACAGAGCCAAAACCCTAATTCCACCATCGTAACTTTCTGTACCCACGAGATCCCATCTTGGGGCCTGTTCCGGATCTCCGCCGGAGGGGGCATCGATCACGGAGGGCTTCTACATCAACACCACAGCCTCTCTGATGAAGTGTGAATACTTTACCTCAGATCTTCGGGTCCATAGTTATTAGCTAGATGGCTTCTTCTCTCTTTTTGGACCTCAATACAAAGTTCTCCCCCTCTCTTGTGGAGATCTATTTGATGTAATCTTCTTTTGCGGTGTGTTTGTTGAAACCGATGAATTGTGGGTTTATGATCAAGTTTATCTATGAACAATATTTGAATCTTCTCCGAATTCTTTTATGTATGATTGGTTATCTTTGCAAGTCTCTTCGAATTATCAGTTTGGTTTGGCCTACTAGATTGATCTTTCTTGCAATGGGAGAAGTGCTTAGCTTTGGGTTCATTCTTGCGGTGTCCTTTCCCAGTGACAGTAGGGGCAGCAAGGCACGTATTGTATTGTTGCCATCGAGGATAACAAGATGAGGTTTTCATCATATTGCATGAGTTTATCCCTCTACATCATGTCATCTTGCTTAAAGCGTTACTTTGTTCTCTTGAACTTAATACTCTAGATGCATGCTGGATAGTTGTCGATGTGTGGAGTAATAGTAGTAGATGCAGGCAGGAGTCGGTCTACTTGTCTTGGACGTGATGCCTATATACATGATCATACCTAGATATTCTCATAATTGTGCTCAATTCTGTCTATTGCTCAACAGTAATTTGTTCACCCACCGTAAAATACTTATGCTCTTGAGAGAAGCCACTAGTGAAACCTATGGCCCCCGGGTCTATCTTCATCATATTAAATCTTCCAATACTTAGTTATTTTCATTGCTTTTATTTTACTTTGCATCTTTATCATAAAAATACCAAAAATATTATCTTATCATATCTATCAGATCTCACTCTCGTAAGTGACCGTGTAGGGATTGACAACCCCTTATCGCGTTGGTTGCGAGGATTTATTTGTTTTGTGTAGGTGCGAGGGACTCGCGCGTAGCCTCCTACTGATTGATACCTTGGTTCTCAAAAACTGAGGGAAATACTTACACTACTTTGCTGCACCACCCTTTCCTCTTCAAAGGAAAACCAACGCAAGTGCTCAAGAAGTAGCACGCCCCACCCCCTGGACGCGCCCTCCACCCTTGTGGCCGCCTCGCGGCTCCTCTGACTTGTACTCCAAGTCTCCTGGGTGTCTTCTGGTCCAAGAAAAATCATGGCGAAAGTTTTATTCTGTTTGGACTCCGTTTGGTATTCCTTTTCTGCGAAACTCTAAAACAAGGAAAAAACAGAAACTGGCACTGGGCTCTAGGTTAATAGGCTAGTCCCAAAAATCATATAAAATAGCATATTAATGCATATAAAACATCCAAAACAGATAATATAATAGCATGGAACAATAGAAAATTATAGATACGTTGGAGACGTATCATCGGTCTACTAATCTTGGACGTGATGCCTATATAATGATCATTGCATGGATATTGTCATGATTATTTGAAGTTCTATCAATTGCCCAATAGTAATTCGTTTACCCACCGTTTGCTATTTTTCTCGAGAGAAGCCACTAGTGAAACCTACGGCCCCCGGGTCTCTTCCTTAATATATTTGCCTTTGCGATATATTTTTATTTGCTTTTATTTTCAGATCTATTAAACCAAAAATACAAAAATAAATTTATTTAATTTATTTTATCCCAGATCTATGTATCCTATCTATCATGTTTTTATCAGGTTCGTTTGCCAATTTTTGGCGCCATTACCCGAAAGGGATTGACAACCCCTTTAACACGTCGGGTTGCAAGTATTTGTTATTTGTGTGCAGGTGTTGTTTATGTAGTGTTGTTTGGTTCTCGTACTAGTTCTATAACCTTGGTCTCATCACTGAGGGAAATACCTACCGTCGTTGTGCTGCATTATCCCTTCTTCTTTGGGGAAATACCAACGTAGTCTTGCAGACATCAAAATGAATTTATGGCGCCGTTGCCGGGGAAACATCATCAACATCTACCAGGTTCCTAATCACAAATCCCATCTCATCGCAATTTACATTATTTGCCATTTTCCTCTCATTTTCCTCTTCCCCACTTCACAAAAAATTGTCAATTTATTCGCCCTCTTTTTTTTGTCGTTTTCTTGCCGGATCTGTTTTTGTATGCGTTCTTGTTTGCGTAGTCATGATGCCTCAAAGAAAATATTATGATGTTCCTTACTCCAATATTTTGCTTAAAATTTAGAAAAGTACTAAGGAATATATGACTACACAATTTGAGCACAATAAATATTTTACCGAAGAACTTAAGGAACACTCTGTTGTGCTAGATGCTATCACGAAACAACTTGATGATATCGGTAGAGAAGTTTGTAATCTCCAATCTAAGTATGCTTTTGCTAAAAGTTTGCTAGGAAATATATCCGATGCACAAGCTACCCTAGTAAATCAAATGGCCGCTAAACCAATCTCGTTAGAAGATAAAAGTTATGAAGATCCTAAAATGATTGGTGTTTATTATATTGATTCCTTGTTTACTAAAATTAAGATTGATGATAAAGGGACTGGAGAAGAGTCAACTTTAGCTAGAAGGTGTCCCGATAATTTGGAGGGTGAAAATCTTGTTGAGAAAATTGATAAAAGTGGGTTTCAAGAGGTCAACACTTTAACTAGTGATGTGCCCACTCTTTTGGATTACAAAGACTTTAATTATGATAGTTGCTCTTTGATTGATTGTATTTCTTTGTTGCAATCCATGATGAATTCACCCCATTCTTATGAACAAAATAAAGCTTTTACTAAACATATTGTTGATGCTTTGATGAAATCTTTGGAAGAAAAGTTGGAATTAGAAGTTTCAATTCCTAGAAAATTACATGATGAGTGGGAACCTACTATCAAAGTCAAGATTAAAAATTATGAGTGTTTTTCTTTATGTGACTTGGGTGCCAGTGTTTCTACATTTCCGAAATCTTTATGTGATGGGCTTGGTCTTACCGATATTGAAGAGTGTTCTTTAAATTTGCACTTGGCGGATTCTACTATTAAAAAGCCTATGGAAGAATTAATGATGTTCTTATTCTTGCAAATAGGAATTATGTGCCCATAGATTTTATTGTTCTTGATATTGATTGCAATCCATCTTGTCCAATTATTCTTGGTAGACCATTTTTATGCACTATCAGTGTAGTGATTGATATGAAAGAAGGCAATATTAAGTTCCAATTTCCACTAAGGAAGGGTATGGAACACTTCCCTAGAACAAGAATTAGGCCACCATATGAATCAATCATGAGGGAATCTTATGGATCTAGAAACAAAGATGACAATACGTAGATCCTTGCTTTATGCCTAGCTAGGGGCATGAAATAATAGCGCTTGTTGGGAGGCAACCCAATGAATAAAGTTTATTTTTGCTTCATATTCTTGCATTTTAGCACAATTATGCTATTGTTATGATTGTGTTTTTGTGTTTTAGTTAGTGTTTGTGCCAGGTAAAGCCTTTAGGATCTTCTTGGGTGATAGTTGACTTGATCTTGCTGAAAACCAGAAACTTTCTTGCTCACGAAAATAATTTTCGTTTTTAACAGAAGCGTCATAAAATACCAATTCTTTTTGCAGAAGATTAATATACAAATTTCTCAGGCCGTCCTAAGTTTTCAGAATTTTTTGAGTTACAAAAGTATTCGAAATACCCAGATTGCTACACACGGTTCTGTTTTTGACAGGTTTTGTTTTCTTTGCGTTGTGTGCTTGTTTTGATGATTCTATGGTTATCTTTGAAGAGTTTTTGCCATGGAAAAGTTGAAATACAGTAGATATAATACAAGAACAAAATATGAATTGGTTTGCAACAGCACTTATAGTAGTGATTTGTTCTCTTATACTAACGGATCTCACGAAGTTTGTGTTGAGTTTTGTGTGATTGAAGTTTTCAAGTTTTGGGTTATCTTAAGACGGATGAAGGAATAAGGAGTAAGAAGAGCCTAAGCTTGGGGATGCCCATGTCATCCCAAGCTATTATCCAAAGAGAATCAAGCAACTAAGCTTGGGGATGCCCCGAGTGGCATCCCCTATTTCTTCTAACGACCATCGGTATTTTACTTGAAACTATATTTTTATTCGTCACATACTATGAGTTTTGCTTGGAGCGTCTTGTATGATATGAGTCTTTGCTTGTTTTGCTTTGTGTTTTAAGTCTTGAATCCTTGCTGGACACACCTATTTGAGAGAGCCAAAATTATGCCATGACTTGTTAGAATTGCTCTCTATGCTTCACTTAAATCTTTATGAGCTATGGAATTGCTCTAGTGCTTCACTTATATCTTTTTGAGCATGGTGTGCTTTAGTATTTTTGAAGAAATGCTCTCTTGCTTCACTTAGATTTATTTGAGAGTTAGTAATTTTTTTAAGAAATTCTCTGTTGCTTCACTTAAATTAATTTGAGATAAAGGAATATTCCGCTCATGATCTTCACATATATTTGTTTGAGCTTATAAAAAACAACATACGAAAATTAGTTACAAAGTGATAGATATCCAAGAAGGATATAATGAAAACTTTCATGAATATCATTGGACAAAGTAAACTTGATTCCTTGTAATAGTTTTGAGATATGATGATGTGATATGTGAGTCATGTTGATGAGTAATTATGCTTTAGTAAGAATATTGGTGTTAAGGTTTGTGATTACCTATGCAAGCACGAAAGTCAATAGTTATGCAATGAAATTACACTACTTTTGGTGCATTATTCGGTGTTAATTATGCTTAATCCTCGCTTATGAGATTATTCGTTTCTTAGTTGGTCGCTTCTCAATCTTTTGCTAGCCTTCATTTTGCACTAAGTACGATCACTACTTGTGCATCCAAGATCCTTTAAACCAGTTTTGCCACATGAGTCCACCATACCTACCTATATGCGGTATTCTTTTGCCGTTCTAAGCAAATTTGTATGTGTCATCTCTAATTTTCAAAATAAATTTATCTTTTGTGTGCTCGTACCGCTCACGAGGCAATAAGGGGTGGCCGATATTTTCCATGCTAGATGTTATTCTCATGATGAGTGTTAATTCACTTGTCATTGCACGAGAGTAAGGCAAAGGTATTAGTGATGCCCGGTCCCGAAATGAAGAATGAATTTACTTTATGTTGTCAAATAATAAATTCCTTGGAAAGTGTTGGTATGGAAGGCACCCGTGGATACGGCTAGCCATGGAAAGTGGAAGTATGGTGAAAAAAGGAATAAACTTTAATTTCTGTTTGGGAACCGCCTATGATATATCTAGCATGGAAGTGTGAGGAACTCTAAGTCATTTTCGTTGGTGGGAAAAGTATGCCTCTCAAAATGTTTTTATCTCTCAATTTTCGCTTTGAGCTCTCGCACCTCTACAAATCCCTACTTCCTTCCGTGAAGGGCCTTTCTTTTACTTTATGCAATTTTTATTTTTAATTTGAGTCTCCATCTTCTCTTATAAAACACCAACTAGGGGGCACTATGATCGTACTTGAGCATTGGGTGTACCTAATATGCGAGTGTGTTTCATGAATGGATCACTGATCGAGCATGATGGGCTAGGGATAACTTATTTTGGCATTGATATTTTGAAAGACATGGTTGCTTGTTGATATGCTTGAGTATTTAAATCTCATGTCAAAACTAGACTATTGCTTTGAATCATATAAAAATTCCAAATGTCCATGCTATAAAGAAAATGAGATAACATGTTAGGCATCATTCAACATAAAAAATTATGTTTTTATCATTTACCTACTGGAGGACGAGTAGGAATTAAGCTTGGGGATGTTGATACGTCTCCAACATATCTATAATTTTTGATTGTTCCATGCTGTTATCTTATCATTCTTGGATGTTTTATAATCATTGTATAGTCATTTTATCTCATTTTTTGGTACTAACCTATTGACATCGTGCCAGGTGCCAGTTACTATTTTTTTGCATGTTTTTTACATCGCAGGTAATCAATATCAAACGGAGTCCAAACGCAGCGAAACTTTTTGTGGATTTTTTTCGACCAAAAGACATCCAATGGGCCGGAGAAGCGCCTGGGGGTGCTCCGAGGGGAGTACAACCCACTAGGGCGCGCCTGGAGGCCCAGCGCGCCCTGGTGGGTGATACGTCCATTTTGCATAATGATTTTATATCGATATTTATTGCATTATGGACTGTTATTTCACTTTATGTTACAATACTTATGGCTATTCTCTCTTATTTTACAAGGTTTACATAAGGAGGGAGAATGCCGGCACCTGGAATTCTGGGCTGGAAAAGGAGCAAATATTAGAGACCTATTATACGCAACTCCAAAAGTCCTGAAACTCCACGGAACATCTTAAAATAAATAAAGAAAAATCCTCGCCAAAGATGAAGGCCATGGGGCCCACACCCTGCTCACGAGGGTGGGGGGCGCCCCCCCTAGGGCGCGCCGCCTACCTCGTGGGCCCCCTGGTGGCTCTCCGACGTCCATCTTCTCCTATATGAAGTCTTTCGATGAGAAAAAAAATAAGAAGGAACTTTTCGGGACGAGACTCCGCCGCCACGAGGCGGAACCTTGGCGGAACCAATCTAGAGCTCCGGCAGAGCTGTTCTGCCGGGGATACTTCCCTCCGGGAGGGGGAAATCATCACCATCGTCATCACCAATGCTCTTCTCATCGGGAGAGGGCAATCTCCATCAACATCTTCACCAGCACCATCTCATCTCCAAACCCTAGTTCATCTCTTGTATCCAATTCTTGTCTCAAAGTCCGGGATTGGTGCTAGTAGGTTGCTAGTAGTGTTGATTACTCCTTGTAGTTGATGCTAGTTGGTTTATTTGGTGGAAGATCATATGTTCAGATCCTATATGCATATTATTACCCCTCTGATTATGAACATTACTATGCTTTGTGAGTAATTACGTTTGTTCCTGAGGACAAGGGAGAAGTCTTGCTATTAGTAGTCATGTGAATTTGGTATTCGTTTGATATTTTGATAAGATGTATGTTGTCTAGCCTCTAGTGGTGTTATGTGAACATCGACTACATAACACTTCACCATTATTTGGGCCTAGAGGAAGGCATTGGGAAGTAATAAGTAGATGATGGGTTGCTAGAGTGACAGAAGCTTAAACCGTAGTTTATGTGTTGCTTCGTAAGGGACTGATTTGGATCCATATGTTTCATGCTATGGTTAGGTTTACCTTAATATGTTTGTTGTAGTTGCGGATGCTTGCAATAGAGGTTAATAATAAGTGGGATGCTTGTTCAAGTAAGAACAACACCCAAGCATCGGTCCACCCACATATCAAATTATCAAAGTATCGAACACGGATCATATGAACGTGATGAAAACTAGCTTGACGATATTCCCATGTGTCCTCGCGAGCGCTTTTCCTATTATAAGAGTTTGTTCCGGCTTGTCCTTTGCTACAAAAAGGATTGGGTCACCTTGCTGAACTTTTTTTACTTTTGTTACTTGTTGCTCGTTACAATTTATCTTGTCACAAAACTATCTGTTACCACTTATTTCAGTACTTGCAGAGAATACCTTGTTGAAAACCGCTTATCATTTCCTTCTGCTCCCCATTGGGTTCGACACTCTTACTTATCGAAGGACTACGATAGATCCCCTATACTTGTGGGTCATCAGTGGGTTGTGCCCACCCCGGGTGCCCCCGGACCGCCTCTTTACTCTATAAATACCCCAATATTCTAGAAACCCTAGGGGTGTCGACGAAAATAAATTCCAACTGCCGCAAGTTCCAGAACTACCAGATCCAATCTAGACATCATCTCGGAGGGGTTCATTGATAACCCACAAGTATAGGGGGTCGCAACAGTTTTCGAGGGTAGAGTATTCAACCCAAATTTATTGATTCGACAAAAGGGGAGCCAAAGAATATTCTTAAGTATTAGTAGCTAAGTTGTCAATTCAACCACACCTGAAAGACTTAATATCTACAACAAAGTATTTAGTAGCAAAGTAGTATGGATGTAACGACAATGGTGGCAAAAGTAACAGTAGCAGTTTTGTAGCAATCATAATACTGGCAACGGAAAAGTAACTAAACAAAGATCAATATATGAAAAGCTCGTAGGCAATGGATCCATGATGGATAATTATGTGGATGGTATTCATCATGCAACGGTTATAACATAGGGTGACACAGAGCTATCTCCAGTTCATCAATATAATGTAGGCATGTATTTTGAATATAGTCATACGTGCTTATGGAAAAGAACTTGCACGACATCTTTTGTCCTACCCTCCCGTGGCAGTGGGGTCCTATTGGAAACTAAGGGATATTAAGGACTTTTAATAGAGTACCGGACCAAAGCATTAGCACCTAGTGAATACATGAACTCGTCAAACTACGGTCGTCATCGAGAGTGGTCTCGACTATTGTCACTCCGGGGTTGCCGGATCATAACACGTAGTAGGTGATTATAAATTGCAATATCGGATCAAGAACACAAATATATTCATGAAAACATAATAGGTTCAGATCTGAAATCATGGCACTCGGACCCTAGTGACAAGCATTAGGCATAGCAAAGTCATAACAACATCAATCTTAGAACATAGTGGATACTAGGGATCAAACCCTAACAAAACTAACTCGATTACATGGTAAATCTTATCCAACCCATCATGGTCCAGCAAGCCTACGATGGAATTACTCATGAACGGCGGTGAGCATCATGAAATTGGTGATGGAGGATGGTTGATGATGATGATGGCGACGGATTCCCCTCTCCACAGCCCTGAACGGACTCCAGATCTGCCCTCCCGAGGAAGAACAGGGCTTGGTAGCGGTTCCGTATCGTAAAACGCGATGAATCCTTATCTCCAATTTTTTTCCCCTCGAAAGAGAATATATGGAGCTGGAGTTGAGGTCGGTGGAGGTTCAGGGGGCCCACAAGGTCGCAGGGCGCTCCCCCACCCTCGTGGCTAGGGTGTGGCCCCCCTGGTGCTGATTCTTTCGCCAATATTTTTATTAATTCCAAAACTTAGCTCCGTGAAGTTTCAGGTCATTCCGAGAACTTTTTATTCTCCACAAAAATAACACCATGGCAATTCTGCTGAAAACAGTGTCAGTCCGGGTTAGTTCCATTCAAATCATGCAAGTTAGAGTCCAAAACAAGGGCAAAAGAGTTTGGAAAAGTAGATATGACGGAGACGTATCAACTCCCCCAAGCTTAACCCATTGCTAGTCCTAAAGTAATTCAGTTGACAAACTAAAAGTGATAAAGAAAAACTTTTACAAACTCTATTTGATCTTGTTGTTGCAAATATGTAAAGCCAGCATTCAAGTTTTTCAGCAAAGATTATGAACTGACCATATTCACTATAACTCTTAGGTCTCACATTTACTCATACCGATGGCCTAATCAACTAGCGAGCAATAATAATAAATCTCGGATGACAACACTTTTTTCAAAACAATCATGATATAATATAATGAGATGGTATCTCGCTAGCCCTTTCTGAGACCGCAAAACACAAATGCAGAGCACCCCTGAAGATCAAGGACTGGCTAGATATTGTAATTCATGGTAAAAGAGATCCAGTCACAGTCAAAATCAATATAAAATAATAACAATGCATACAAGTGACATTGGTGCTCTCTAACTGGTGCTTTATATAAGAGGATGATGACTCAACAATAAAAGTAAATAGATAGGCCCTTCGCAGAGGGAAGCAGGGATTTGCAGAGGTGCCAGAGCTCGAGTTTTGAAATAGAGATTGAATAATATTTTGAGCGGTATCCTTTCATTGTCAACATAACAACTAAGAGACCTCGGTATCTTCCGATGATGCATGAGTAGTTGTTTGTAGACCTTCGAGTCCGTAGTTAGTAGCTAGATGGCTTCCTCTCTCTCTTTTGATTCTCAATACAATGATCTCTTGGAGATCCATATGATGTAATTCTTTTGCGGTGTGTTTGTTGGGATCCGATGAACTTTCAGTTTATGATCAAATCTATCTCTTTTTATCCATGATAGTTATTTGAGTCTTCTTTGATCTCATATATGCATGATTTCTTATAGCCTCGCATTTCTTCTCCGATATTTGGCTTTTGTTCGGCCAACTTGATCTATTTATCTTGCAATGGGAAGAGGTGCTTTGTGATTGGTTCGATCTTACAGTGCTTGATCCTAGTGACAGAAGGGGAACCGACACATATGTGTCGTTACCATTAAGGATATCAAGACGGGGTCTATTTCTATATAAATAGATATTGTCTACATCATGTCATCATTCTTATTAGATTACTCTGTTTCTCCATGAACTTAATACACTAGATGCATGCTGGATAGCGGTCGATGTGTGGAGTAATAGTAGTAGATGCAGGCAGGAGTCGGTCTACTAATCTTGGACGTGATGCCTATATAATGATCATTGCTTGGATATCGTCATGATTATTTGAAGTTCTATAAATTTCCCAACAGTAATTCGTTTATCCATCGTTTGCTATTTTTCTGGAGAGAAGCCACTTGTGAAACCTACGACCCCCCGAGTATCTTCCTTAATATATTTGCCTTTGTGATATATTTTTATTTGCTTTTATTTTCAGATCTATTAAACCAAAAATATAAAATACCTTGCTGCAATTAATTTATCTGATATCTATTTATCGTATCTATCATATTTTTATCACGTGTGTTTGCCAAGTTTTGGCGCCATTACCCGAAAGGGATTGACAACCCTTTTAACACGTCGGGTTGCGAGTATTTGTTATTTGTTTGCAAGTGTTGTTTACGTATTGTTGCTTGGTTCTCCTACTGGTTCGATAACCTTGGTCTCATCATTGAGGGAAATACCTAACGTCGATGTGTTGCATCATCCCTTCCTCTTTGGGGAAATACCGGCGTAGTCTAGCAGACATCACACCTATCTCGCAAAGCGCACGGTATTGCTTGCCCCCCCTCATGTCGGCACGAAGGGAATCCTTAGGTATGAATGCAAGCCCCCCCCAACCGAGGTTCACCTAGCAAAGTGCAAAGTAGCTAGAAACCCCCCTCGTGTCGGCACGAAGGGAATCCTAAGCTATGAATGCATGCCCCCAACCGAGGTTCGCCTAGCAAAGTGCGAAGTAGGAGCCCCCCACACACACTTTCAGTCGGCAGGCCAGAGAGGCATCCCACCAAGATGGATCGTAAAAGGACCAAGAATAAATCCACCTTGGTCATACAACCTCTCTCTTGTTGTTGGTCAAAGTGATGGCCGTCCATGCGACCCCGGAGATGGGCTAGCTCACCAATAATCACGCAAGTAGCTAGTCCCCGAAGACAACCAATGCATGCATGTGGCCCAAACATATGTATGGAGAGGTGTGTTTTTGAATACACAATGGAACAAATTTGATGTGGCACTGTGATTTCAAACTAGAAATCCCTAGACTGAGTGAGGGTTAGGTTGACGATGCATATGTATGTTACACCACACTTCAAGCCGACGATGAGGATTCATGCATGCATGCGTGCATAGTATATGCGCTCAAACTTAATTAGGTCTGAATCTCACCATGACCTATGCTATGATAACAGGAACCAAAGGAAGAATCCGCCATGGTAACCAATCTTGTTGTCGGTCAAGGTGATCATGGATGTCCACGCAGGCCCTTGAATATATATGCTTGTCACCAATAACCATGCGAGGGAGTGTACCGTTCGAAGACAACCACTACATGCATATGTACGGAGGTGATGCATGCATGCATGTTTTAATACCATTTCACAACATTGATGTGATGCGTGCGTCGAAAATTGTATAGTCCCCACACAGAGCGAGATTGGTTCATGACGTGTCATTGTACTAGCCACTTCAACTCGATGGGAGGGATTAATGCGTACACATGCATGTGTGTGTGCTCAAACTGTATCATGTCATCCAAGAGCATGACCTATATATATATACCGTATTAGAAGCAAAAAATAATCCCCTCCTAAGTCAAATTAACCTCTCTCGTTGTCTACCAAAAAGTAGAGATGGACCAAGCGGGCCTGCAGATGGAAAGCATCGATATCGCTGATAACCACTTAACTGGGTGCAAGAGGACAACCACCATCACTTTGGATGTGGGCCAAACATATGTTGAATACCAAAAATGCACAACTTTGATGTGCCACATGCCTCTAAAACTGTAAAAATCCCACATAGAGCATGCAGCCAGCCACATGGCGCTCAACATATCCGTAAACGAACAACAGAGGTTGAGGACATCACTGGGGATGTAGCTCATATGGATGCTGCGTGGTTCGCGTTCAGACATGGTGGAGTTTGGAAGGTGGGGTTTTGGGGGGCTTGATTTATGAGGGAGAAGGCTTTCGGTGCTAGAACGGCTAGCGAGGGAATAGTAGTACTGGGGGAGGCGAGCGAGGCGAGGGTACGCGGGGGCATAGTGAGATGATGAAGAGTGACCTCAGGATCTCCGACAAGATGGAGATGGAGATGGAGTGGTGCTAGGGGAGAGGGAGACGAGGCGAGGCATGCTATACAACGGCGGTGACAGCGACTGCATAGTGCAAAAGGTGAGGCTGACTTTGGTAACCCGGACACGCCGTCTGGACTGGTGTCACCTCGGGCGCAGGGTCTTGTCACTTCACTATGAGGACCGGATGAATAATAATATTTTCACCATCAAGTGTACCACAGTTGTACTAGTACTACTAGTAGGAGTAGTAGGAACATGAGTAGTACTCCCGTGCTAGCATGCCTCTGGGTTCACTTCATCCTCCAGGATCATCGATATTGCGAGCAGAACCAAATTCTCGTGCATGCGGAAGCGTGAAGAAGGACTTTTATTTTTTGAGGATAACCTCATATTCCTTAACTAGAGAATGTTGTGTCTCCCACGCATGCGCCAATATCCATCCGAACCAGCTACGACACATTTTTTATCCGTTTGCATAGGTCCCACCTGTCAGGAGGGGTGTAGAAATAAGAAGGAATCATAAAATGTCTCACCACGATGATTCGAAAGAGTGACCTCAACTAGCCAGTGGCACCGAAAGGATGGGCATGTACAGGGACAGGCTCCACTCCTCAGTCTACCCGCGCAACCTTTTCGTTTAGTCTACCTAGCCGTCTAATCAACTGCCTGTAGGCCACTTCTCCCATTTACTTCTCCATCGGGTGCCAATTTTCCTCGGCTTCTTCACTACTCCTTGATCTTCATTTGCATCCAAACACACTGCATTCACATTGTTTTAACCTCTTCACATCCTCCTGGAGTAATTCTGAAGCCCCTATAAATAATCATCTTCTTCAGTTAGACTAGCCATCTAATCCTAATTCTCCAAACCATAGCCCTTCGGTCCAGCGGTTCCAAATGGCGAAAGAGATCTAGATGCAGGTTTTTAGCGCCCAACATGTCCTCGTCGAAGGCTCATTGAGCATAGTTGCCACAGTCAACAACCACCCAAGGGTTGTTCGGAAGTGGATCAACAATGTATCCAACTCCCTCCAAAAGGTGGAGATGAATGTCATCGGTCTTGACGCAGAGTACACAGAGCATGCCACTTGGAAGATCCAACGCGCCGCCGTCCTTCCGCTGTGCCTCGAAGATGATGTTTTTGTGTACCACATCATACATGCGCCCTCCGTACCAGGTGAGCTTCACGATTTCTTGTCTCAGGAGGACATATACTTCTATGGGGCAACCATCGCAGGGAACAAATAGAAGTTGGAGCCGTACAACCTTGATTTGAAAAGCATCCTGACCTACAAACCAAAATAAAAATTCATGTAGAAGATTGTGATAAACTGACACCATCCCTATTCGACGTAGCAAATGTTGGGGAACGTTGCAGAAAACAAAAATTTTCCTACGGTTTCACCAAGATCCATCTATGAGTTCATCTAGCAACGAGTGATCGGATGCATCTACATACCTTTGTAGACCGCGAGCGGAAGCGTTCAAAGAACGGGGATGAGGTAGTCGAACACGATGTGATCCAAATCACCGGAGATCCTAGCACCGAACGGATGGCACCTCCGCGTTCAACACACGTACGGTCATCGTAACGTCTCCTTCTTCTTGATCCAGCAAGAGGGAAGGAGAAGTTGAGGAAGATGGCTCCAGCAGCAGCACGACGGCGTGGTGGTGATGGAGCTGCAGTACTCCGTCAGGGCTTCGCCAAGCGCTATGGAGGAGGAGGAGGTGTTGGAGAGGGAGAAGGAGGCAACCAAAGGCGTGGATGAAAAGCCCTCCTTCCCCCACTATATATAGGAGGGCCAAGGGGGGGCGCCGGCCCTAGGAGATCCAATCTCCTAGGGGGGCGGCGGCCAAGGGAGGTTTCCCTCCCCCCAAGGCACCCAGGAGGTGCCTTCCACTAGTGGGACTCTTCCCTTTTGTGAACCCTAGGCGCATGGGCCTCTTGGGGCTGGTGCCCTTGGCCCATGTAGGCCAAGGCGCACCCCCTACAGCCCATGTGGCCCCCCGGGACAGGTGGCCCCACCCGGTGGACCCCCGGGACCCTTCCGGTGGTCCCGGTACAATACCGATAACCCCGAAACTTGTCCCGATGGCCGAAATAGCACTTCCTATATATAATTCTTTACCTCCGGACCATTCCGGAACTCCTCGTGACGTCCGGGATCTCATCCGGGACTCCGAACAACATTCGGGTTACTGCATATACATATGCCTACAACCCTAGCGTCACCGAACCTTAAGTGTGTAGACCCTACGGGTTCGGGAGACATGTAGACATGACCGAGACGACTCTCCGGTCAATAACCAACAGCAAGATCTGGATACCCATGTTGGCTCCCACATACTCCACGATGATCTCATCGGATGAACCACGATGTCGAGGATTCAAGCAACCCTGTATGCAATTCCCTTTGTCAATCGGTATGTTACTTGCCCGAGATTCGATCGTCGGTATCCCAATACCTCGTTCAATCTCGTTACCGGAAAGTCACTTTACTCGTACCGTAATGCATGATCCCGTGACCAGACACTTGGTCACTCTGAGCTCATTATGATGATGCATTACCGAGTGGGCCCAGTGATACCTCTCCGTCATACGGAGTGACAAATCCCAGTCTTGATCCGTGTCAACCCAACAGACACTTTCGGAGATACCCGTAGTCTACCTTTATAGTCACCCAGTTACGTTGTGACGTTTGGTATACCCAAAGCACTCCTATGGTATCCGGGAGTTACACGATCTCATGGTCTAAGGAAAAGATACTTTGACATTGGAAAACTCTAGCAAACGAACTATACGATCTTATGCTATGTTTAGGATTGGGTCTTGTCCATTACATCATTCTCCTAATGATGTGATCTCGTTATCAATGACATCCAATGTCCATAGTCAGGAAACCATGACCATCTGTTGATCAACGAGCTAGTCAACTAGAGGCTTACTAGGGACATGTTGGTGTCTATTATTCACACATGTATTACGATTTCCGGATAACACAATTATAGCATGAATAAAGACAATTATCATGAACAAGGAAATATAATAATAATGCTTTTATTATTGCCTCTAGGGCATATTTCGAACAGTCTCCCACTTGCACTAGAGTCAATAATCTAGTTACATTGTGATGAATCGAACACCCATGGAATTCTGGTGTTGATCATGTTTTGCTCTAGGGAGAGGTTTAGTCAACGGATCTGCTACATTCAGGTCTGTGTGAACTTTACAAATATCTATGTATCCATCTTGAACATTTTCACGAATGGAGTTGAAGCGACGCTTGATGTGCCTTGTCTTCTTGTGAAACCTGGGCTCCTTGGCAAGAGCAATAGCTCCAGTGTTGTCACAGAAGAGCTTGATCGGCCCCGACGCATTGGGTATGACTCCTAGGTCGGTGATGAACTCCTTCACCCTTATTGCTTCATGTGCTGCCTCCGAGGCTGCCATGTACTCCGCTTCACATGTATATCCCGCCACGACGCTCTTCTTGCAACTGCACCAGCTTACTGCCCCACCATTCAAAATATACACGTATCCGGTCTGTGACTTAGAGTCATCCAGATCTGTGTCGAAGCTAGCGTCGACGTAACCCTTTACGACGAGCTCTTCGTCACCTCCATAAATGAGAAACATTTCCTTAGTCCTTTTCAGGTACTTTAGGATATTCTTGACCGCTGTCCAGTGTTCCTTGCCGGGATTACTTTGGTACCTTCCTACCAAACTTACGGCAAGGCTTACATCAGGTCTGGCACACAGCATGGCATACATAATAGAACCTATGGCTGAGGCATAGGGGATGACACTCATCTCTTCTATATCTTCTGCCGTGGTCGGACATTGAGCTGAGCTCAATTTCACACCTTGCAACACAGGCAAGAACCCCTTCTTAGACTGATCCATATTGAACTTCTTCAATATCTTATCAAGGTATGTGCTTTGCGAAAGACCTATGAGGTGTCTTGATCTATCTCTATAGATCTTGATGCCTAATATATAAGCAGCTTCTCCAAGGTCCTTCATTGAAAAACTCTTATTCAAGTAGGCCTTTATGTTGTCCAAGAGTTCTATATCATTTCCCATCAAAAGTATGTCATCTACATATAATATGAGAAATGCTACAGAGCTCCCACTCACTTTCTTGTAAACGCAGGCTTCTCCATAAGTCTGCGTAAACCCAAACGCTTTGATCATCTCATCAAAGCGAATGTTCCAACTCCGAGATGCTTGCACCAGCCCATAAATCGAGCGTTGGAGCTTGCACACCTTGTTAGCATTCTTAGGATCGACAAAACCTTCCGGCTGCATCATATACAATTCTTCCTTAAGGAAACCATTAAGGAATGCCGTTTTAACGTCCATTTGCCATATTTCATAATCATAGAATGTGGCAATCGCTAACATGATTCGGACGGACTTCAGCTTCGCTACCGGTGAGAAAGTCTCATCGTAGTCAACCCCTTGAACTTGTCGATAACCCTTAGCGACAAGCCGAGCTTTATAGATGGTCACATTACCATCCGCGTCTGTCTTCTTCTTAAAGATCCATTTATTTTCTATGGCTCGCCGTTCAACGGGCAAGTCAGTCAAAGTCCATACTTTGTTTTCATACATGGATCCTATCTCGGATTTCATGGCTTCTAGCCATTTGTCGGAATCCGGGCCCGCCATCGCTTCTTCATAGTTCGAAGGTTCTCCGTTGTCTAACAACATGATTTCCAAGACAGGGTTGCCGTACCACTCTGGTGCGGAACGTGTCCTTGTGGACCTTCGAATTTCAGTAGGAGCTTGATCAGAAGTATCTTGATCATCATCAATAACTTCCTCTCTAGTTGGTGCAGGCACCTCAGGAACATTTTCTTGAGTTGTGCCATTTTCCGGTTCAAGAGGTAACACTTCATCAAGTTCTACTTTCCTCCCACTTACTTCTTTCGAGAGAAACTCTTTCTCTAGAAAGAATCCATTCTTGGCAACAAAGATCTTGCCTTTGAATCTGAGGTAGAAGGTATACCCAACAGTTTCTTTAGGGTATCCTATGAAGACGCATTTTCCGACTTGGGTTCGAGCTTTTCAGGTTGAAGTTTCTTGACATAAGCATCACATCCCCAAACTTTCAGAAACGACAGCTTAGGTTTCTTCCCAAACCATAATTCAAACGGTGTCGTCTCAACGGATTTCGACGGAGCCCTATTTAAAGTGAATGCGGCAGTCTCTAAAGCATAGCCCCAAAAAGATAGCGGTAAATCGGTAAGAGACATCATAGATCGTACCATATCTAATAGAGTGCGATTACGACGTTCGGACACACCATTACGCTGAGGTGTTCCAGGCGGCGTGAGTTGTGAAACTATTCCACATTTTCTTAAGTGTGTGCCAAACTCGTGACTCAAGTATTCTCCTCCACGATCTGATCGTAGAAACTTGATTTTCCTGTCACGTTGATTCTCAACCTCACTCTGAAATTCCTTGAACTTTTCAAAGGTTTCAGACTTGTGTTTCATTAAGTAGATATACCCATATCTACTCAAATCATCAGTGAGGGTGAGAACATAACGATAGCCACCGCGAGCCTCAACACTCATTGGACCGCACACATCAGTATGTATGATTTCCAATAAGTTGGTTGCTCGCTCCATTGTTCCTGAGAACGGAGTCTTGGTCATTTTACCCATGAGGCATGGTTCGCACGTGTCAAATGATTCATAATCAAGAGACTCTAAAAGTCCATCTGCATGGAGCTTCTTCATGCGTTTGACACCTATGTGACCAAGGCGGCAGTGCCACAAGTATGTGGGACTATCATTATCAACCTTACATCTTTTGGTACTCACACTATGAATATGTGTAGCATTACGCTCGAGATTCATTAAGAATAAACCATTCACCATAGGAGCATGACCATAAAACATATCTCTCATATAAATAGAACAACCATTATTCTCGGATTTAAATGAGTAGCCATCTCGAATTAAACGAGATCCCGATACAATGTTCATGCTCAAAGCTGGCACTAAATAACAATTATTAAGGTTTAAAACTAATCCCGAAGGTAAATGTAGAGGTAGTGTGCCGACGGCGATCACATTGACCTTGGAACCATTTCCGACGCGCATCGTCACCTTGTCCTTTGCCAGTCTCCGCTTATTCCGCAGCCCCTGCTTTGAGTTACAAATGTGAGCAACTGCACCGGTATCAAATACCCAGGAGCTACTACGGGTACTAGTAAGGTACACATCAATTACATGTATATCATATATACCTTTTGTTTTGCCGGCCTTCTTCTCCGCTAAGTATTTGGGGCAGTTCCGCTTCCAGTGACCACTTCCCTTGCAATAAAAGCACTCAGTCTCGGGCTTGGGTCCATTCTTTGGCTTCTTCCCGGCAGCTTGCTTGCCGGGCGCGGCAACTCCCTTTCCGTCCTTCTTGAATTTCTTTTTACCTTTGCCCTTCTTGAACTTAGTGGTTTTATTGACCATCAACACTTGATGTTCCTTCTTGACTTCTACCTCTGCTGATTTCAGCATAGCAAATACTTCAGGAATGGTCTTTTCCATCCCCTGCATATTCAAGTTCATCACAAAGCTCTTGTAGCTCGGTGGAAGCGACTGAAGGATTCTGTCAATGACCGCATCATCCGGGAGATTAACTCCCAGCTGAGTCAAGCGGTTATGTAACCCAGACATAGTGAGTATGTGCTCACTGACAGAACTATTTTCCTCCATCTTACAGCTGAAGAATTTGTCGGAGACTTCATATCTCTCGACCCGGGCATGAGCTTGGAAAACCATTTTCAGCTCTTCGAACATCTCATATGCTCCATGTCTCTCAAAACGCTTTTGGAGCCCCGGCTCTAGGCTGTAAAGCATGCCGCACTGAACGAGGGAGTAGTCATCGGTACGTGCCTGCCAAGCGTTCATAACATCTTGTTCTGCAGGGAGAACAGGTGCGTCACCCAGCGGCGCTTGTAGGACATAATCTTTCTTGGCAGCTATGAGGATGATCCTCAGGTTCCGGACCCAGTCCGTATAGTTGCTGCCATCGTCTTTCAGCTTGGTTTTCTCTAGGAACGCGTTGAAGTTGAGGACTACGTTGGCCATTTGATCTACAAGACATATTGTAAAGATTTTAGACTAAGTTCATGATAATTAAGTTCATCTAATCAAATTATTCAATGAACTCCCACTTAGATAGACATCCCTCTTCTAGTCATCTAAGTATAACATGATCCGAGTCAACTAGGCCGTGTCCGATCATCACGTGAGACGGACTAGTCAACGTCGGTGAACATCTTCATGTTGATCGTATCTTCTATACGACTCATGCTCGACCTTTCGGTCTTCTGTGTTCCGAGGCCATGTCTATACACATGCTAGGCTCGTCAAGTCAACCTAAGTGTTTGCATGTGTAAATCTGTCTTACACCCGTTGTATGTGAACGTTTGAATCAAACACCCGATCATCACGTGGTGCATTGAAACAACGAACTGTCGCAACGGTGCACAGTTAGGGGGAACACTTTCTTGAAATTATTATGAGGGATCATC
Source organism: Triticum urartu (assembly GCF_003073215.2). NCBI lineage: Eukaryota > Viridiplantae > Streptophyta > Magnoliopsida > Poales > Poaceae > Triticum > Triticum urartu. The sequence goes on along the minus strand of NC_053024.1, from coordinate 84,436,252 downwards.
TTATTTACTACCATCGTTCTAAGTAAACAAGATGCAAAACATGATAAACATCAAATGCAATCAAATTATAATAGTGACAAGATATGGCCAATATCACATAGCTCCTTTGATCTCCATCTTGTGGCTCCATGATCATCTTGTCACCGGCTTGACACCATGATCTCCATCATCATGATCCCCATCATCGTGTCTCCATGAAGTTGCTCGCCAACTATTACTTCTACTACTATGGCTAACGCGTTTAGCAATAAAGTAAAGTAATTTACATGGCGTTTCTCAATGACACGCAGGTCATACAAAAAATAAAGACAACTCCAATGGCTCCTGCCGGTTGTCATACTCATCGACATGCAAGTCGTGATTCCTATTACAATAGCATGAACATCTCATACATCACATATAGATCATTCATCATTCATCACAACTTTGGCCATATCATATCACAAAGTACTTGCTGCAAAAACAAGTCAGACGTCCTCTAATTGTTGTTGCAAGTTTTACGTGGCTGAAGTAGGGTTCTAGCAAGAACGTTTTCTTACCTACGTGAAAGCCACAACGTGATTTGTCAACTTCTATTTACCCTTCATAAGGACCCTTTTCATCGAATCCGCTTCAACTAAAGTAGGAGAGACAGACACCCGCCAGCCACCTTATGCAACTTGTGCATGTTAGTCGGTGGAACCGGTCTCACGTAAGCGTACGTGTAAGGTTGGTCCGGGCCGCTTCATCCCACAATACCGTTGAAGCAAGATAAGACTAGTAGCGGCAAGAAAGTTGACAACATCTACGCCCACAACAAATTGTGTTCTACTCGCGCAAGAAGAACTACGCATAGACCTAGCTCATGATGCCGCTGTTGGGGAACGTTGCAGAAAACAAAAATTTTCCTACGGTTTCACCAAGATCCACCTATGAGTTCATCTAGCAACGAGTGATCGGATGCATCTGCATACCTTTGTAGATCGCGAGCGGAAGCGTTCAAAGAACGGGGATGAGGTAGTCGAACACGACGTGATCCAAATCACCGGAGATCCTAGCACCGAACGGACGGCACCTCCGCGTTCAACACACGTACGGTCAGCGTAACGTCTCCTTCTTCTTGATCCAGCAAGAGGGAAGGAGAAGTTGAGGAAGATGGCTCCAGCAGCAGCACGACGGCGTGGTGGTGATGGAGCTGCAGTACTCCGTCAGGGCTTCGCCAAGCGCTATGGAGGAGGAGGAGGTGTTGGAGAGGGAGAAGGAAGGCAACCAAAGGCATGGGAGAAAAGCCCTCCTTCCCTCACTATATATAGGAGGGCCAAGGGGGGGGCGCCGGCCCTAGGAGATCCAATCTCCTAGGGTGGGGCGGCGGCCAAGGGGGGTTTCCCTCCCCCCCCCAAGGCACCTAGGAGGTGCCTTCCCCTCCTAGGACTCTTTCCCCTTGTAACCCTAGGCGCATGGGCCTCTTGGGGCTGGTGCCCTTGGCCCATGTAGGCCAAGGCACACCCCCTACAGCCCATGTGGCCCCCCGGGACAGATGGCCCCACCCGGTGGACCCCCGGGACCCTTCCGGTGGTCCCGGTACAACACCGATTACCCCGAAACTTGTCCCGATGGCCGAAACAGGACTTCCCATATATAAATCTTTACCTCCGGACCATTCCGGAACTCCTCGTGACGTCCGGGATCTCATCCGGGACTCCGAACAACATTCGGGTTACTGCATATACATATCCCTACAACCCTAGCGTCACCGAACCTTAAGTGTGTAGACCCTACGGGTTCGGGAGACATGTAGACATGACCGAGACGACTCTCCGGTCAATAACCAACAGCGGGATCTGGATACCCATGTTGGCTCCCACATGCTCCACGATGATCTCATCGGATGAACCACGATGTCGAGGATTCAAGCAACCCCGTATGCAATTCCCTTTGTCAATCGATATGTTACTTGCCCGAGATTCGATCGTCGGTATCCCAATACCTCGTTCAATCTCGTTACTGGCAAGTCACTTTACTCGTACCGTAATGTATGATCCCATGACCAGCACTTGGTCACTTTGAGCTCATTATGATGATGCATTACCGAGTGGGCCCAGTGATACCTCTCCGTCATACGGAGTGACAAATCCCAGTCTTGATCCGTGTCAACCCAACAGACACTTTCGGAGATACCCGTAGTATACCTTTATAGTCACCCAGTTACGTTGTGACGTTTGGCACACCCAAAGCACTCCTACGGTATCCAGGAGTTACACGATCTCATGGTCTAAGGAAAAGATACTTGACATTGGAAAACTCTAGCAAACGAACTATACGATCTTATGCTATGTTTAGGATTGGGTCTTGTCCATCACATCATTCTCCTAATGATGTGATCCCGTTATCAATGACATCCAATGTCCATAGTCAGGAAACCATGACTATCTGTTGATCAACGAGCTAGTCAACTAGAGGCTTACTAGGGACATGTTGGTGTCTATTATTCACACATGTATTACGATTTCCGGATAACACAATTATAGCATGAATAAAGACAATTATCATGAACAAGAAAATATAATAATAATGCTTTTATTATTGCCTCTAGGGCATATTTCCAACAGCATTACCCAAAGTTCAGCATCGAGCACTTCCAGATTATTGACATTGACGTACCGAAGCAGCTCGGCAAGTAAGACAATAAGCATTTCATTCCTTCTCAATCGAATACCATCATTTTGTAGTTTTTAAATTTTTCTACATGTGCAATCTTTAGTATTTTTAAGACACAGTACTAGTCTTCAATCTGTTTTATCATTTTTATGAGTTTCTAATGGATTATCTAGGTAGTTGCAGAGTGGCGCATAAGTAGTTGCACACTGGCACGTAAGCAATTGCACAGTGGCACATAATGAGTTGTAGTAGAACACAAGCAGTTGCACAGTAAGTAGTTGCACAGAGTGCATTACCTTTATTTGGTTTTAATTTTATGTGACAATTTTTTTGCCCATTTTTGCAGTAATGAGTGTGGGTTGTTCGCATTGCTTAATGCCACCGAGTGGAATGGTAGCCAACTGCCCAACTACAACCCCAAGGAAGTACTCAACATCAGGAAGAAGCTGGCATATGATTGGGTCACCAACGTGCACAACACCGCCCCATGGAGGAAGTTGCTGAGATACGACAAGGAGTAGGTCAGTACTATTTTTTTCCTGCTCCATGGAGGAAGTTGCTGGTTTGTACAATTTTATTAAGTAGATTTTGTAGTTGCACACTACTAGTAATTGCGTTTGCAACTCAATATCATCACTTTTGTTGATACATTAGGAGCACTGGATATACAATTGTTCAACAACTAAATATTTAACCAGTTGCCAACAAAGGCACAAATAGCAACTTTTTTTACACAGTGCATGAACTAATTCAAGCAGCATAAATTAGATAAAGAGGAATCATAGATGCTGAATGTGTCCACTTGGTCCCAACATTGCTAAAAAAGACATCATTATTTTCCTTTTTTGTTCCAAAGTTACAAATGAGGAAACAGAATCACAGGAGCCTCTGTGGACACACACCAGCAGTGTGCTCTGTAGATTGGCACTGGCTGCATTTGTTTTTCTTCTTTGGGTGTAGCTCCAGCGCCGATTTGTACCGTCGACTCTTTGCCCTACCCTTTGTAGTAGACCTTGGAGGATCCCTGGGCACAAAATCATCAGAAGCTTGTGCAAGGGATGCAGCCTCCAACGGGGCAGTAGGACCGTCACGATCACCTGTGTAATAATCATATAAAAAGTTTAGTATTTTTGTTATTGTGCAACCAGCACTGATGTTCTGTGCAACCACACAGTACATTTTGTGCAACTAACTGGTTGCTGTGTGCAAGTTAAGTTGAAAAAAACACCTGCAGTAGCACGGCCTGTCATGGTACTTGGATTGTAGTCGCCTATGGGCAGAACATGAAAAACAAGTTAGATTTTTAGCTTGATCCTCAAACTAACACAGCGCACGCAACTAGGCAGCATGTTTCTGTTCAACTGGGCACTATGATATGTGCAACTAAAGTCACTCACCCTAGTTTTTGTTTTGGAGTCGGTGAAGGTACTAACCTGGGTTATGAGCCCCCTGAGTCCTGCCTGTAGGTCCATTGGGAGTAGCACAAAGGGCACTGCTAGTTGGGCCTGGCGGGGGAGGAGGTCTTTGAGGGTTGGCATCACCTATAGGCAGAACAGGACAAACAAGTCAGTTGTGTTTATCTTTTTGATGCTCGAACTAACACAGCATGCGCAACTAGGTAGCCTGTTTGGTGCAACTGAGACACCATGATGTGTGCAATTGGAGTTACAAACCTAGTTTGATGGGGAGTTGGGGGAAGGTAATTACCTAGACGACGAGCCCCCTGAGTGCTGCCTGTAGGGCCATTGGGAGGAGCATGCGGGGGAAGAGGTGGCGGAGGATGCCGTGTACAGCCAGGAGGGGGAGGAGGTCCTTGAGGGTTGACATCACATATATGCATAACTGGAAAAATAAGTTAGCTGTGTTATCTTGATGCTTGAACTAACACAGCGTGCGCAACTAGGCAGTATGTTCTGTCCAAGTGGATACCATGGTGTGTGCAACTGGGCACAATGATGTGTGCAACTGAAGTTACACACCTAGTTAGATCAGGAGTTGGGGCAGGTAATTACCTGGATGATGAGCCCCCTGATTGCTGCCTGGAGGTGGAGGAGGTCCTCGAGGGTTGCCATCATCTGATGGCCCCGTTGCAGCAGTCGGTTTTTTCTTTTTCTTGGACTTGTTCAGGTGGCCGATCTCGGTACGTGCTGCACGCATATGCTTGTATACAATAGCTTGTGCTGGATCAGAACCACTCGCAAACTTTGCTAGTTTCCGAAAATCGTATATCATGTTCCTCTCCCTTATCTGCTTCTTTGATTGAGGAGGCATTTCATCCGGTTGCTCATAACCAGTCCCTGGCGCACTAGGTACAACAGTAGGTGTCCACTGTCTTAGCAGGTACCTTTCCGGTATGACATCAACGCCAACATGGGTGAACACCTTGAGGATGTGGCAACAGAGGATGCCGTCCTTGTACATTTTACAACACTCACACAAATAGGAACCCTCCTCCACCCTTGCCTGCACCAAGTAGTTTCGAGAACCATATTTCGCAACAAATTCCTGGTTCGGTCTGAGCTCAAACGCATCAGCACCAACTTGGAATGCATTATAACGTCCAATCAGCTCAAACTTTTCTCTAAACTTGCGGTAAAGGTCTCTAGTATAGGTTTTGTAAGCTTGCTTCTCTATTGGGAAGTTGGAACACAACTCAATCTCAAGGTGTTGTGTCCTGTAATCATTGCAGCCTTCCTTGGTAAGGATGTGGTTCTGTATTTTTTCATATTGCTTGACGAAGTTCATCATTGAGTTGTGTGGGTTCACATATCTTTTGAGGACGGCGTTGAACCCCTCACTACGCTGTGTAGACTGGAGGAAGGGAAAGAACCTGTGTTTGAAGTAGCACGGCACCCAAGTTGACCTGTATTCGTACAACTTCTCAACGTGCGTGTGTGCCATAGCCTCATACTTCATCATTAACCCAGCCCAATTCTGCTCAAACTCGTCTATAGTGAAGCTGAAGTCAACACACTTGTTGAAATCATCAGAGAGTCCTAGATTCCGGCACAGCAACCAACCAACCTTTTCCTGAGCCTTTTTCATGATGTGCCATCGACAACAACGGTGCATGGTGGTTGGAAAGATGCTCTGTATTGACTGCCTCATCGCACCATCCTGATCGGTGATGAAGTTGTCAGGAGGTTTGCCATCCATAGCCTCTAGGAATGCTCCAAAGACCCAATCAAAGCTCGATGCCAACTCCTGCCTCACAAACGCGCAACCCAGCATGAAAGATTGGCCATGTCGGTTTATTCCTATGAAGGGCGCGAACGGCATATTGTACAAGTTGGTCATGTAGGTGGTGTCAAACGATATGCAATCGTGGTACGCCTCCGCATAAGCTTTTCGAGCTAAGCCGTCCATCCAAAATATGTTGACAACTCTGTCCTCTTCATCATATTTCACCTTATAGAAGAAGTCTGGATCGGTTTTTTGTATATCCTTGAAGTGCGCAATTGTCTCAATCAGATCACCCTCCTTTGTGTCATCTCTACGGAAACTTGTACAAAGATTTGTTATTGCCTTTGGTCCGAACGGCACCATCATCTCAGATCCATAGAACTCTGCCATTACATGCATCATTCGTCCTGCATAATACAAAAACAAACAGTATATCCTTTTTTTAGTTGCACAAATGCGCACATCCAGCTGCATAGTAATAGGACACGTGTTGGCACAGAAGATAATCACAGGAAATGGACACCTAGCTGCACCTTTTTAAAAACACTTTGCAGTTTTTGCATACAGGACATTGTGTATTTGCACAGTAAAGACAATCTAGTTGCACAAGAAGCACCCAAAGTGATATATAAAAAGCATGGGAAGTTGGACAGCAGTTGCATAGTTAAGCCATTTCAGTTGCACAGTAGTACCATAACAGTTGCACACTGGACTGCCTAGAGGGAAACTTAATTCTTCAAGGGATATAGAAAAACACCACACCTGTAGTCAAGTTGCAGTTATACAAGATGCGCAGAAACTCCTTTTCATCAGGTGAGATGCCTTGGTGGGATCTCAAGTATTTGGACAATGAAGGTTTGTTCACGAGCGGATGATTGTGGTCACGAACAAAGTGCGTCACCTCCCATCGCCCATCCATCAGCTTCACCAACATTTTCGCCTTGCATTCAGTCTGCTTTATTGTCTCGCGTTTGCGCTTCTTCTTCTTCTTACTAGTACCAGCCTCCTCTTCAGCAAATATTGGAGGTTCTTCTTCCATCTCCTCATCACTGTTAACAGATGTTGGATCTGGAATAGGGTCCAGGTAAGGAGGAGCCTCAGCTCCTCCATCATCAGCTTTGGGCTTCTTGAACTTGTTGCAGCAAAACTGTTGTTTTATCAATTCATTGGTGCGGTGTGTCCGTCTAGAGGTGTTCATCTTGATAGAGAAACCCATCCGTAGTGCGTAACTGTTGTAGTGATCCTTAGCAATTTGAAGGCTGTCAAACCTCATGCCAACATAGGGTTCCATAGGTTGAGAACCAGCCTCATCCTCTCCTTCTTCTACTTGCACAGCTCCGTCAACAGCCCGAGCTCCTAGCTCAGTCCTGGTTGGACCAGGAACATTTGCCTCGGTTCCTGTGTCATCAAGAGTATGGCTCTCTGACTGCAAAGACACCACTACAGGGGCACCACGGGCTGATGACTGGCCTGCCACATTGTCATGGCCCGTAGGGTTACCATCACGACTTACCTGCGTGTAGTAAACAGATCGACCATTTTCTGTCCAGTTTCCTTGTTGTATGCTGGGTTGCTGCTGATCCATATCATGAGGAAGCTCATTGAGATCTGGAGGCAACTCATTGAGATCAAGCATTTTTTTCATTTGTTTTTGGATGCTGCCACACACTCCCTGCACATATAAAAAAAGAAGAAATTGATGTCATCAGTTGGTAACCACAGAAAAACTGTGTTTCAAACAACCTAAAAGCAACATGACCATAGCATAATCTTTTATTATAACAGTTATGAATTTTTTTTGTTTACACAGAGTTGTTATGTTAGTTGCACAGTTTGCAGTAAATAACTGGCAAGAGCATGACTTCTTTTTGCTACAGAGTTTTTCTTACCTTTTCCCTTTTTGTTTTGTTGCAATGATCTGTAGGTTTCCGTTTCGCAAGGAGCTCTTTTCAGATTTTTCTGCACATAATTGGATGCTACATTTGAGAAGGAAAATCCAGGTGAAAGAAGAAAGAAGAATTGGAGAACAGATTATAGTTAATATGGTTCTAGATCTGGTATATTTGAACATATTAATATGGTTTGCAATAGGTGTGGGACCAGAATATATGCGTGGGACAAGATTACGTGTGTGAATATGTTAATATGGTTTGTGGCTTCATTAGCCATGGACAAAAGTTCCTATGTTTTTCCTGTTGCACTACAGATTTCTGGTTTTCGCTAGAATAGACGTCTCAATTTCCAGGATTTCCATTTGGCCAGCATACATATTCAGTTGGACATTCAATGCTTTTAGTTGGCTAGAATAGATGTCTCACCTGGCCAGGTTGCATTTTTTCAGTTTGTGGCCAATATGCATGTTCAGTTGGACAGTTAATGCATTCAGTTGGCTAGAATAGATGTCTTAGTTGCCTAGAATATATGTCTTAGTTGGTCATCAGTTTTTGGCCAACATGCATGTTTAGTTGGCCAGAAAACATGTTTTTTATTTCCACATATACTACATTTTTTCCAAAGTGTTCACTCAGAAACATGTATTGCCAAATATATGTTTAGTTGGCAGGATACATGTTTAGTTGCCCAGGATACATGTTCAGTTGGCTGGGATGCATGTTCAGTTGCACATTTATGAATTTTTCGTTGCACATGTTCAACAAAGCATTGGGCAGTCAATTTTTTGTTCATTTTGCAAACAATAACAAGTTGGCTTTAATCATGTTTTAATTGGCCAGAGAACTCGTTTTTAGTTGGCTTGTTTTAATACATCCAGGTGGTAGTTTTTGGCATGTTTAACGCATCCAGCATGTTTAACATCTGGTGTGATGTGCCAGATTCACCTCTTTTTTGAAGCAGATTCTTCATGGATCCATGGAGAAGGGGGAAGTGAAGTGGAGAGGGGGCTTACCTGCTCGATCTTACTGCCTGGTATGGCTCTGACCACCCTGCCCTTTAGATCTTGAAGCAGCTCCTTCTACTTTGGGGCTCCCATGGCGGCTGTGTAGGAGGAGGAAGAAGGGCTGGGGGCGATTGCGTTTGGATCTGTTTCTGGCGTGCAGAAGAAGAAGAAGGCAGCGTCGGTGGGGCTGAGGCGTGGGGGCGAGCGATGGCGTGGATTCTGCAACGTGGGCAGATCCTCCTTCTTTCGTGAGGAAGAAGAAGATAGCCAGGGCGCAGTTTGGCGAGGAGGGTGCACGTGATCCCGCGGGGCATGGTTTGGCGAGGAGGGTGCACGTGATCCCGCGGCCAGCTGGCGGGCGGGGCAGTTGCCTTTTTCGCTCCGACAGGCGGGGACCAGGTGGACCATGTGGGCGAGCGGGGGACTGTTTCCTCTTTCGCTCGAGGGGGGATCAGATGGTTTCCTTTTTCGGATGGCCGCTGGCTAGCGATCCCAGGACGGCCGGCCGCCCACTAGACGCGTCCATATTATATTATGGGACAGAGGGAGTAGATGATTATAGTCACAAGCAACACGGCAATACCTTTAGATGATTGGAACAACATTTTAACAGAATTATACATAACGGCGAAACGAGTGCCTCAGACAAGATACGAACGGCATTGGATCTTTCCCAGGTAGCAGGTACAATATCGAATCGAATTATTTACGACAGCGACGCGGTACGGATCGAGTCCTCTCGTCTCGTCTGTCGATTTGGATTGCAGCACCATGCAGTGCATGCAAGCGGGCCTGCCGGCTGGCTAGTTGCCGGCGAGGGCGACCTGCCCGGCGACGAACGCCCTGAGGTTCCTCTCGGACGAGCCGCCCACGGCAGCCGCCGCCCGCGCCTTCTCCCTCCACAGCGCCGCCTTGGCGCTCACCACATCCGACGTGGCGAAGCCGACGCATCTCTGCAGCTCGTCGGCCTCCAGCACGCCGTCCTTCTCGCTCACGGCGACCCTGACCCCGGTGCCGAGCTGCCGCTCCACCAGCCACGCGTTGGTGCCCTGGTCCGTCCACTGCGGCACTCCCACCACCGGCACGCCGCACGCCACGCTCTCCAGCGTCGAGTTCCACCCGCAGTGCGTCACGAAGCAGCCCACCGCCGGGTGCGACAGCACCTTCCCCTGGTCGCACCACTCCACCACCATGCCCCCGCCGGTGCACAAGTCGTCGCCGTCGACCTCGCCGCGGTTGTCCTTCCTCAGCACCCACAGGAACGGGCGGCCGATCTCCGCCATGCCGCGCGACACCTCCGTGATCTGCCGCTTGCTCATCGTCGACAGGCTCCCGAAGGAGATGTAGACGACCGACCCCGCTTCCTGCGCGTCCAGCCACTCCAGGTACCCCTTGCCGTCCTGCTTGAACAGGTCGTTGCTGTCGTTGGCCGCCGCCGCTGCCGAGGCGTCCAGGAAGGAGAGGACGGGGCCTATGGGGACGACGTTGATGCCGTGCTGGTGCAGCGTCGCCACCGCGTCGGGCTCCATGGCATCGAACGTGTTGGCGAGCACGGTGGGCGAGTCCTCGCGGTCCAGCACGTCGAGCAGCTCACGGAACGCGGCGAGCACAAAGGAGTAGGGGTGGTCGTCGGACGCGATGGTGAGGAACGACGGCAGGTCGCGCAGGCGCATCGGCGGGAGCCCCCGGACGCGGACGTCCGCCCACGGGTCGCTCGCTGCGGCGGTGACGGCCTGGTCGAGGCCGTCAGTGCCGCGGAAGAAGTGGAAGTAGGCGGCGAGCACGGTGGCCGGCTGGATCCAGTAGAGCGCGGCGGGGACGCCGTGCGCGTGCGCGACGTCGGCGACCCAGGAGAGGAGCACCGTGTACACCACCTGAGTGACGGGGGTGCCGGCGTCGCGGAGGCGCGCGAGCACGCCGTCCAGCGTGCGGGCCCCCACGACCTTGAGGTTGGACATGTAGTGCATGCTGTCGTGCGCGGACCTGTCGAAGCCGCCGTCGTAGCCGTCGGAGTAGGGCACGTAGCGGACGCCGGCGCCGTCGACGTGGTCCACTGCCGCCGCGTCCGCGTCGTCCGGGAACATCTTGCGGCAGGCGGAGACGGCGGTGGAGACGGTGACGCGGGCGCCCAGCGCGGCGCGGAGCAGGCGCAGCGCGAGGTGGCGCGCCGGGTTGATGTGGCCCTGCGCCGGGTACGTGACCACGAGGAAGTGCGGCGCCTCCTCCCCCGCGCGCTCCATGGCCGGCATTGCCGCGTGCGTGCGTGCGATGCGAGTGCAAGAAGCCAAGAGCCAAGAAGCCAAGAGCGTACTAGGTAAGCAAGAGTGTCCTTGCTGGGGTGGGTTGCGGCGCGTGGTGGATGTGGTGGTGGCCCTTCGCTGCGCTTGTTATATACTCCGGCGGAGGTATCGTCGGGAATTTTATTTACGGCGGAGATGACGGAAGTGCTGACTACATGGCGCAGGGGGGGGCCATGTCAGACATGTGGTCAGCAGGCGTGGCTGGGCTAGGTCTGGCTGCAGTTCAGGCGTTTGTGTGGCGGTCCGTGCTGCAGCAAGCAAAGAGGAAGACGTGGATTGCCCAATTAATGGCTGGAGCCGGTCACATGTACTCCTCAGACTTGGTTGTCAACTTGGGGTTAGCCAGAGAGGGAGAGACGCATCTGAGCGTCTCTGATTGATTAAGGTTCGTGCTGAAATTTTGCATGTCTATCCACAAAAAAACATTGGTAACATGTCGGAATGTCCCCTCCCGGCAATTCCTTGCATGTGCAGCGAACGAACAACCAAGCTGTCTTCCTTGGCTCTTCACCATCTTAGTGCGATCGAGGTTGAACTTCAGTTGCTGTTATATTCTCGAAAAAGCATACTGCTGTGCACTTGATATTTTGAGAGACACCGGTTATAACGTAACCCACGCACGCACAAAACCTCAGAGAACAATACGGCACCCACACAACGTCTATTGAAGAACATTTCAGAGTTGTGGAGCTTCGAAATTGATACACCTCAATATCGATGGGGACATCGCCTTCGACTTTAGGAGTAATTTTGTTTGATACTCTTCCCTCACGATCTTCATGCACGATTTTCAATATGTAATAAGTACTCCCTCTGTCCCGTAATATAAGATCGTTTTTGACGCTAATGAGGGAGTACTATTTTTCACATGACACATGCATATATAGGCCTCTAGCTATTTTCATTGATGCATGAGTCGCATGATTGGTTTGCAGCCAATATTTTGCTAGCCAAATGTTGGCATTGACAAATATTGGTAATACCAAGCCTGATAAATATTGATAAATTTATGTGAGATAGGCAAGATAACCTAGTAACCATTCAAGTAGTAGCCGATGCCAATTCTTGGCACCAGACCAATTATTCCCCCCCCCCCTCTATCGACCACGACTCTAGAAGAGCACACACAAGTGCAATAGGTGCGAGCTAACATATGAAAATGATGGCCTCCCAACCCCATCATCATATGCATTGCAGATATGTGCCGCTAAATTTGGATACAACCAACAATGTGATAGATTGGAGCAAAATTTGAATGGCGCCATATGCCCAAACCATAATATTGGTTGGGAATGTTTTAGATACAGTTGTAATCAAACAATTTTGCAAGTTTCAGAAATGAAGTTGAGGGCAAAAAACCTCTTGAGTCGAAAACCCATTTTGAGAAATACAATATTAAGTTATCTCTCGTTTCTTGTCATGTTCTACGGATGCAACCGAGATCCGCATTTAAGTCCCACATACCAAAGTTTAGAGCATGTTTACATTGAAGGTTTTTTTCCATTGATATCTAGCCGATAGTTTGAAGGGAGTCGTTATTTCCCGGCTGAATTAGAACTTGTTATTTCAGATTCCTATCTTATCTAGGCGATTTCTGAGTCAACTGTCTTAGCTAGGCGTTAATTTTTCATATTGTCTAATGGTTCATTCAGTAATTGCACTTTCATATAATTATATGCTACATTAGATTTAGAGATGTGCGCCTATTAAAATTACATATCATTCAAACTTGTCAAATATGTAAACCGTCAATATTAGAAAGCAAACATAGTCAAGGTTCTGTACGGATGTTTCGAGAATGTGCTCCATTATGCAGGGTGAACCACTTTTGAGATATCAAAGGTATCGAGTCTCGGCGAGGGCTTCATAGTGAAATCACGATATGACTCTCAGTGGCGGAGCTTGGGACACATCTTAGGAGGGGCAAATGGGTTGGGAGGGCAACCAACATCAGGTTTAGGCTAGATTTCTATGAATCTATGAGCAATTTACTCATGATAATATGAACAGATCTTCTGAGCAGGGGGGGGGGGGCGATGGCCCAGTTTGATCTCCACTAAGCTCCGCCACTGATGACTCTGCTTCATTCAAAACTACCAACATCGAGCAAGCATTTTCATTGTGAAGCGTTTAGAGATTCTACCATTGGTTTGAATCTCAGTGGTTCTAGCTTCACTACTAGAACTAAAACCACGACACTTATTTTTGAACGAAGGGAGAAGTTTCCACAAAAGGGAATCTTGAAGCAATTTTTGTTGGCTAACCATATAAGGGACCCAACTCCTTTGTGCTAGGGTGGACTTTTTCCCATTCATTCTCTGATTCTACACTCAGTGTGAACAAGCCTCATCGTATTCTTGAGTTCCATGTTAAGAGATGCAGCCATTGGAGATAGAGAGTTCTAGTTTTACTAGAGCTTCAAGCAAGAACATCTTCAAGCTTCATGAGTCCATTTTAACTCAAGAGTCGTCATTTTTTTATAACAATCTTATTGATTTTGAATTAAGGTATCTCATTAATTGTTGCCTAATCACTAGTGACACCCCTCCCCCAAATGTACAAATCATCTCTTTTACGCATTTAGCATATCAACAGTGACCACCAAATAAAAGAAATATGATGCTTTTTAAACTACTCGTTGATGAGCCCTACCATGGGTGCGAAACATCACAATCATATGTTCTAGAGTGCGAAACATCACCAATACCACCACTTGTGCCACTTGGATCTTCGCTCCTCTGGTCTAACCAAACAAGTTTTTTAAGGCGGTTCGGTGGAATTCTCTGTGAAACCTATCTCAAAGCCTGCAGATCCATCATAAGCGGCCAAGACACCAATAGAGGAGGCACTAAACTCACCAAGATTCATTCCATTCAAATCATGGGCATTTGGGGGCTATGCCATAGCCTCCATCTTCATGGCCCCGGGGGCGTAGCAAAGCCCCTGGCAACATTGGCCATGGTTTGAGGCGTGACAACTAGTTCTTTCGTTCACTGTAACTATTCTAGCTAGTGTTATGCATTGTTCATCACTGTAGCGTGAAGTTTGCCTGAGGCATTCCTTTATCCCGGCTATGCAATTGCATGACCCCATCCATGTGCATGATCATTACCATCCCATTAGCATTTACTTTACGTTTCTCTACTATATTGTTTTTTTTTAAAATTCAATATATACATAGCTATAAATATCTCCTCTGAGATGCCTGTTTTAGGACTTATTAATGCCACAATGGAGGACATAAGAGCCTACGGCCAATTAGTCACGGTCGATGAAGATACAGAGGTGTTTTAGATCCCCTAAAAAAATACAGAGGTGTTTTAGATTTTTAGAAGAAATTCATTTAATGTATAATATATCATAAAACTATCCTAAAATTTGTGAAACTTTTTACACAACAACATATATGAAAAAACCACCAAATAACTGGATTACATAGGCGTTTTAGATTTTCAGAAGAAAAAGCAAAATACCGGACACGTGGGCCCTCTGCCCCACATGTCATCGAGTTCAATGCCACAAACCGCACCGAAGAGGCAGTTCCAACTGCAACTCGGAGACCATGGAGAGCAGGTAATCCATCCATGGTGATTTCGTCGCGCCAAGTGGTTCGTCCCTGGTGGCGGTGAGATTAAATCCAGGCGGCGTCTGTCAGGACCTGATCACATTTCTTGCTCTCAGTTTGGGGTCCTCCATGTAAAAATCAGGGACTTACTTGGAATTTCCTTTTTCTTTTGGGTCCTGTAGTAACCTGTGTCTTGGTGCTTATCTAATGCAGCGGTCCTTGTGAACGCCACATCAGGGCTCTCATCTCCGACGACGCCGATACTCGAGCACTGCATCGTCGGTCACCCGCTCGACGTACCGGCGGGCAAGACCTAGGCGTGAGGGGCCGGCGGCCTCCAGGGCTGCCAACCAAAGAGACCTTGATGTGTGCCTCTTTCTTAGTTTGCTCCTCTAGTGGAAATGACCGCCACAAGGTGTTGTTCATAGCATCCGGGAGCTCCTCGACCACACCATGCAAATCGATCATAGAGAAGCCATTTTCTTTTTCAAAATAAATAGAGAAACATTATGCTCGGCGTCTTTGCAACTCATAAGCTGTGATAGATAAGCATCAAAGTACGAAAGTGGCTGTAAAAAGGAATAGAGAGGGATGATTGGCGTAACGTGTTGGATGTTAAATTGAACCCCATAGACAAGTATATATATATATATAGGAGTACAGACTTTGAGATAAAAAGTCTCTCCTAAAGATAAGATAGGAGATGGATTATACAAATTCTAAATTATTCCCTCCGTCCGAAAAAACTTGTCCCTCAAATGGATGTATCTAGCACCAACTTGATGCTAGATACATTCATTTGAGGAACAAGCTTGAGACAAGTTTTTTCGGACGGAGGGAGTATCAAACAAACACATGTATTTTTTTTTGCGGGAAATCGAACAAACACATGTAAACTAAATATATCTCTGACACTGACTGCCAGGCTCATGAACAGTCTGCCATAAATTGAAAGCTCTGCGTATGTTGAAAATAACACCGTTGCCGGCCCTAACTTCGCATACACAGACGTAAAACACACATTTCCCGCCCGTAGAAGCGTTGGCTACGGGCTGGCTGGTATACGATGGCGACGGATTCCGGCGCGCTCGATCAAAGGCCGCATGCATGCACACGCATGTCGGCGGTTTTGGATACGATGCATGTGACGTGCCGGATCGTTCGTACGTACTACTACTATGTACAGTAGCAAAATTTGGATACCCGTACCCCAACCATCCATGATTGATTAGACCAGGCAGGTCGTGACGTTGGCCATGACGAAAAATGAAGAGCATTGGCACGTGCGCAGCGCAAGGCTCGGCTGGCCTGGCTTGGCTTGGCTTGAGTGGCCAAAGGAGTGCATGCGTGCGGTTAACTTTCTGACCGGCCCAGACTTAATGCGTTCCGTTAGGGTATGGGCAATGCATGGGCATGTAAAATGGTGGCATATGGATATAGATGCATGAAAAAAATAATTTGAGATATATGTATTGATTTTTTCTCTTCAATGCAAGCTACTACTAGTGGGCCTTATCAAAGAATAGAAAGTGACTCTCACTACACATGCATCTCTCCTCTTCATTTCAACATTTTCAACTTTATGCATTGGAACACTTTTTCTCTCTAAGCACCCGCCTCCTGAAAAGGATCCTGCTTCCCTACCTGAATCTACCTTTTCTATTATCCGATCCTACATGGCATGTGAGGCATCATCCATGAGCTATGCAAGCTCTAGGATGATGCCTCACATGTCATGTAGGATCGGATAACAGAAAAAGTAGGTTCAGATGGAGAAGCAGGATCCTCTTCAGGAGGCGGGTGTTTAAAAAGAAAAAAAATAAGATCCAGTACATAAAGTTGGAAAAATTAAAGTGAAAGGACGGATGCATGTGTAGTGAGAATCACATTTTATTTTTTGATAGGCCTCACTAATAATAGCATGCATTGGAGAGAAAAAATCAATACATATACCTTAAATTATTTTTTATCATGAGACATATATATCCATATGCCATCATTATACATGCCCTTACATGTACAAATACATTGATACACGCTGCCTGGACGTATCCGTCTTGACCGGAACCACAAGGTTAGGGCATGGCCAACGCGTCGCCTCAACCTGATGCTCCGCAGAGCCAGGTAGGCTCGGATGCCACGGTGGTGGTTCGGCTAGTGCTCCACAGGTGTCAGGGGATCCTGCAGAGGAGCCTGTCTCTCCGAGAGAAAAAGAAAAAGCAAGATAAAAAGGGGAGGAAAGAAGGAAGGAAAGCGGCGACAGCGACTCACAGCAGGATATGTAAAGAATGGAAAAGAAATATGGGCTCACGTCATGAGACCACTGAAGCCTGTTGAATTAAACGGTGGTCTCAGCTCCGTTAGCAAAGTCAAGAAATGATGCACGGTGCAACTTGCATGTCCTTTTTTCATGCCAGGTGTCCTGCCCGTATACGTGCCAAAAGAGAGGACGTCCCGAGTGACGGCGCATAGAACTGAACTTGCTGCTCCCCGCAAAAGAGAAAAGAAATTGAACTTTCTCTTGAATTTCTTCACTCAGTTTTGTTTTTCTCTCTTGTTTTTATTATTGTTTACTTTCCCGATAATTCGCGTGTGTACATGCAGCCATATGAGGTCGTTATCAGCACCACTCGTCCCCACGTGATTCGTGCTACTACAATACATCATTGCCGTATAACATTTCCTGGTCAGCGTACACCAGCCGGTATATTGCTCGCATCGCCTTTGTGCCCCCAGTAAATGGCCAACATGGCAGCCTCACGCATTGAAACGTTATGTGCGTTGATGAGAATTGATTGCACGGCAGCGCAAATGGCTAGCTGCATCAGGCGGGAACGAGACCCATGTTGATCACACCTCAATTACAACGGCTAGCTGCACGACGACCTGCTTGTACTTAATTAGGATATTTGATAAAGTGCCTCATCTTACCAAAAATACAATGGTGAACATGGTGCGCGCGCATCACATGTGAATAGTAAATTCATAAAAAAAATCCTAGACAAAAATAAAAAAAATCTGAAATTTCACAATAAGAAGCTTAGTCGATCATTCTACTCACGTGTGAAGTTTTATGATGTATTGACACCCATGGTATTCTTAGTGAAGAAAATACAAATGTGACCGTATTATTCATTAAACAATGTTTTTTAATATAGCTTCGATTTTGTCATTTTTGCCCAGATTTACCACATATGTGATTTCTTCGTGAAACTTCATATGCGAGTATACCGGTTGACTATGTATGTTAAAAAATAGATTTTTTTTTATTTTTTTCTAGCATTTTTTGAATTTACTATTTATACAAGGTGTGCGCGCACGCACCCATGTTCATCAAATCCGCATCCCTCATCATAGTTTGTCCTTTGCCTGGAATGATATTCTCAAGGTTTTGGCAATATCCCAAATGACGCATGGTGCTTTGGCACTGATCAAATGCTCTAGCAAGCATATGAGCTAAATGGCTCTCAAGAGTCAAAACCGATGTCAAAAGGTCAAACTGCCCCTACCCTGCTCCACTGTATATGGCTTCTCCAGCTCTCCAAACTTCTCCGTACAAGCTGCTCGGGCGTCTCCGTGTCTGGTACGGTCTGTTGTGTCTCTGCTGCTTACAACTGTACTTGAGTGGCATGGGGAATGATTAACCTCTTCACAGGTTCCTCCTCTCACCGCCACCAGCTCGACCTCGTCGCTCATCTCCCAGTATGCTGTCCCTCTGTGCTCTAGGACTCCTCCGACGCGTGCCACCAGGGCTCTGCGTTCTGTGCCCAGGTGTGCTCGTTTTGTTCCCTCTCTCTGACAGCATTGTGCTCAAGAGTCTTTGCTTCAGATGGCCATTCTAATTTGTTTCCCCTTCTCCATCCCTCCCAGCCTTGCCGGAGTTCCAAAGCATGTATTTGTCCATGTCCCAGAGTAGTTCAACATCACCTCCATCGCATCACGCTGTGCTAATCTTTCTTCATGCTGCAACACGGAGGGTGCAGTTTTTGGAAATGGGACAACAGCAGTGATGTCAATACTCAATACACCAAGCAGCAGAGATGTCATGAATTACTGGTGTCCATGCACACGTCCGACCCACCCAACGGAAATAATTGGCGAGTCGTCGCCTGCCATTTCGTGTAAATGCTCTAATTTAAGAGGACACTGTGCACCATCAATACACCCAGCTCCCCTGCAGCCGAATAATGATACCCAACAGACAAGGTTGTATTCATACAAACATAAATTAGTTGTGGCCCACTCGCACGAGGGTATAGCAGGGCGTATTTCATTTGGTAAGCAATTAACACTGTTTAGTATTGCAAGTGGGGCGTATGAGGCTATATTAGGCTGGTCGTAATGATAGTATCATAAGCAGTATCATCCATGTCAACTAAACTTTTTGAATGATGTGGCACATAATTAAATGAGGAAAGAGAGGGTGTGGTATCATATCATGATACCGTATCATGTTAAATATTGTACTACTTTGTGTCATGCATGACAATTAATAAGGCAACCTAAGATACTAACTTATGATATTATGCATTACAGAGGTAGTATCATATACCAGTATCATATGCATGATAATAGTATATGATACTCCCCATTACAACCAGCCTTAGCTAGCAATCACGATGCACTCGTGGACGCACAGGATTACGGCAGCGCGTAGCCGCATGTCCTCAAAATCCACGTCGTTACTTTCCTTTATATCTTCAATAAATATAAAAATGTAGTGCTTTTTCTATCCTCGTGCTTCAATTTTAATTTTAACCGTAAATTTAACTATCAAGACCGATTGCAGCGGGAGCAAAAATTATATCAGTGAATTCGTATTCGAAAGAAGTTTTCAATTATATAATTTTTTCTCCCGCCGCAGTTGGTCTCGTTGGTTAAATTCATGGTCAAAGTTGGACCTCGGGAAGCGTGGACGCACTATATTTTGAAATGGAGGGAGTACATTTCACAAGCATGTTTCGAAACATATGTTAAACATGTATTTGAAAAAAGTTAAACATATGTAAAATACATGTTTCAGATGTATATGAAAAATGTGCAATGTGTATGAAAGAAGTAGATAAGAAAACATATAGTATTTGAAAAAAATTATTAATCACGTATTTCAGTTCTACATACATTCATTTGAGCGACAATATGTTACGCTCCCGATCGAATTAACTTGTGGCAAGGTAGGATACAGGTCCGGATTACAAGCAATTTGGGGATACATGAGTCTAGAGGAAGGGGATCGGGGGATGAGAGCCGCCGCCAGGTTACAAATTCATCGATGCCTTCTCTAGAGGAAAACCTAGCCTGCTTAACGAAGCCGCTCGTGCCCCAGGTGTGGGCTGGTAGGAGGGTGCTGGGCCCCCGCAGATGCTGGGCCCGCTCCGGCCCAGGGGTAGCTGCTGATGTAGTGGGCCTGGAAAGTACTTGGGTCGTAACAGACAATTAATATGGATTGCTGGAGTAGTACATTCCAGAACTTTCAAAACTGCGGACAATTTCTAGTACATGTCTATGTATATCAAAAATGCACATTTTGTCTGTGGGAAAAACACATATGTGTTAAAAAAGAATGAAAAGGAAAAAACTTACAAAAATCATGGAACGCAACAAAACAGACAAAAAAACCTATAAATAAATAAATAATACCAAAAGGAAAATAAAAAATTAAAGAAAAAGGAAGAACAATAAAAACAGACAAAAACCGAAAAATAAGTAAAGAATACCAAAAGAAAAAACAAAAGAAGAAGTAAGAACCAATAAAGAGATAAAAGGAACAAACAAACCCAAAAGGAAAAAAAGAAAAATATGAAGAAAAACAAAAGAAAAAAATAGGAACCATGAAAGAAACAAATAAAATAGAAGAACAAAGGTAAACGAAAATAGGAAAAACGGGCGACTGCGAAAAGCGAATGTAACATGTGACAACATGTGCCACGGACACGCAATAATGGGCCGGCACGATACCGTAGCGCTCTATAGGCTGGTTCTCATTCTTCGTGATTTGGACGCACGATTTATAAGATAAAACGTTTTAAATAAACGAATCCATGAAAAAGTGAAACTTATAGGTTAGGACAAGTGGCCATGTGCGCCACTTGTGGCAACCTGAAAAGGTGGGAGAAACTTTTGCAAGGGATACCCGTATGTCCTCATGGGTCAACCCTTTATTGGTTTTCAAGCACTTTCTTCAGCTTTTGTTGAAATGGATGTCGTGGGAACGATTCCGACAATAATAAGGGATAGAGTAAAGGAGCATGATCTATCAAGATGCTTATGGGTGACACAGTGGTTTTAGCGAGTTTGGGCCTCTCGCGATGGAGATAACAGCCCTACGTCTCGTGCTCCGGAGAGGCTTTATTTTATTTGAGTATGTATCTGGAGATTACAACGAGAGAGAGAGAGAGAGGAGAACGGATCCAAATGCGAGAGCTAAGTCCTGAGGCTAATGGCGGGAGAGTAGAGGGAGAAGAATGAGAACCTGTCGAGCTATGCGGTGGGGGTGGCTTATATAGAGTGCGCCACCCCCTCATCTATTATGTTATAAATTAGAGCATTAATGCCATGATATCAACCCGTTATGAAACCTCCACTATGAAGATGACGTTTCAAATGCCTTGCCGACTGTCGGTCTTCGCACGCCCGGGTGAGTCATACAATCGAGTGGTTGCCTGTCGTCCGAGTGGATGGTACGTGGATGCGTCCGAGTGGATAGTATGTGTGAATGAGATTTATCTGGGCCCACCTGCTGTGCGGACCCCATGCTTTACGATATTTTGACCCTTCGTAGGCCTACCTGTTATTTGTATCCCCAACAATAGAGAAACTGGCCTAACAGAGCTCTTCTTTAAATAGGGGTTTACCAAAAAATAGATATTGTGTATTTTTTACACCAACACAAGAAAATATTTACAAATTTTTAAATGTTTGCAAATGAACATTATATTTGCGAATTCAAAAAATATTGGTAAATACAAAAAATGTTAATAAATTAAAAAATGAGCATGAATTTGGAAAGTTTGCGATTTTACAAAACATTCGTGAAATCAAAAAATATTCACAAATTTAAATATTTAGCGGAATCAATAAATATATGGGAATTTCAAAGAATATTCTTAAATTAAAAAAAATATTATTTTGGAATTCTGTGTGTGAATATTTTAAAATATCCATAGATTCAATAAGACTTGTGTTAACAATTGTTAGTGAAATTTTAAAAATATTTTTGAATTGCTAGAATATTCACTAAGTTGGAAAATGATCTCAGATTTTCAAAAATGATCATGAATCCATAAAATATTAACGAAACTCAGAAAATTATTGTTAATTAAAAACAATCACGGTTGCAAAAAGTATTCCTGGATTCAAAAAAATTCGTGGGCTTATAAAAAATGTTTGCTGATTCAAAAAGTGTTTGTGGATTTGAAAAGTACATGTGGACTAAGAAAATCGGAGCTTTGAATAAATGTTGCAAATTATAAAAAATATAGATTTAAAAGTGTTCATGATATGTAAAAACGTTTGCGGATTTAAAAATAAATCCGTGAGCGTTATGGGCCGGCCTGTTTGCTTGTTTTCTAGCTTTCCTAGGCCGAATGGACCTACTTATATTTCTTAAAAAGGGCAAAGCCTAGGACTTGCGGGAAGGTTGACATTTATACTAGTGCTCTATGAAGTAAAGAGAAGGAAGGGATTACGCAATAAAAAATTTAAACCTGTTGTTTGTGTTGATCCTCTTCCATTGTTTCAGTATTCACAGATCTAGTACTAGCATCTTATACAAGATGAAAGAGGATTCAGATTCTATAGTTGGCTTTAATGTAGCTCTGGTTCTGTTTTGATCGATTTCACCCCAAAAACCAGATAGTGTGGACATTTTTAAAAAGTCCAAGAAACATTTTTGTTGCAATGTTCTGGATTTTATCAAATATATAATAATTAAAATATTTCTCGATTCAAATGATGTACGAATGAAAAAAAATCTTTGCAAATTCAAAACCTGATCATGAATTTGGAAAATATTCAGGAAAATTATTCACAAATTTTGAAAACATGTACGTGGATGCAAAAAAAATCATGAATTTTAAAATATTCATTGATTCAAGTAATGTTCACGTGCTTGAAAATTTGTTCTTGGTTTCATAAAATGTTCGCGAATTAGAATGTTACCTAATAAAAATGTATTTTTTTAAATGTTCTAAATTTTAGAAAATTGTAATGAAATTAAAAAATGAGCTGGAATTCAAAAAATGTGAAAAATATTCACAAATTCAAATAATGTTCATAAATTCAAAAAAATCCTAAATTCATAAAACAAATTGTGAAATTAAAAATTGTTCATCGCATGCAAAGATGTGCAAATTTAAATTTTTTGTGAACTCATAAAATGTTTGTGGATTAAAACTTACTGAGAAATTTGGAAAATGTCCTTCAATTATGAATTTCAAAATGGTCATGAATTATGAATTTGAAAAATTGTTTAAAAATTTCGAAGATGGAAAATAAAAAAAAGGAAAAGGAAAAAGGATTATTAAAATAAAAGAACCGAAACAAAGAGGGTCACAAAAAACACAACAAGATTACACATGAAAAACTGTAAGACGGACCCGACGATGTAGCAGCAAGTGTTCGAGGGTATGCGTTTCCCTAGCATCCGTCACGTTGCGCGATACATAGGATTTACTTCAAAGAAATGCTTACGATATGTGTGTCGCATGCCTGCGGTCCATATAATATTACCTTGCCCGGCCCACTGGACGCATTGCACCAAGAAAAACCTAGGCCCATCCCACTAATTTCATTGTATGTATCTAGGTTTAAAAAATCGATCATACAAAAGAAATATTTCTTGGGAGCACCTAGTTTTTTTAATGTTGGCTGGAGAACTGTGAAATTCGTTGATCAAAAAGAGGTATTACAAGAATACTCCCAAACGAGGAATGCACCGCATAAAGCGGATGCTAAAAAAGAAGAAAGGAAAAGAGGGTCGGTCGGTTTATTTAGGAAAACCAGGCTAAAACCAAAGCAGTGCATAGCTCAACTAGGACTAAAGCACCACAACATTTATAAAAAACTGGACGTCTGCACCGTTATCAGAGTGCACACCAACAGCTGTCGTATTGTACAAGGCTGCTATGAGTATATCCGCAAACATCGAGGAAACTAGAGAGGAATGATACATTCGAAAGAGTGATACGTATGCCGCTCCGATCCCACGAGGCTAGCTGACATAGCTCGCGTGGCGCTACTTGTATACAAAGGGTGCTCCTGCTGCTCATACTGTCGACCGACGATCAACTCCAAACGGATGCACCACCAATGCTTCATGCTCACCAAAACGTTGTCGGCTCTAGATCCACCACACCACCACTAACCAAGTGCTCCCAACACCAGAGTTGACTCCAAGGCAATGCTTCCAACAAAGTAATGACACCACAGGCGCCACCATTACACATGGTTTTCATCGGGAGACAAGAACATGGAGCAGGGAGAGGTGTCGGCCCCCTCGATGGCACCTCCAACAAGGAAAATCATACCTGAAGGCGTCATTTGCCATCAATCCAAACCGTAGTCGAGCAGGACTTTCGTCGGGGAGCACCTATGCCGAGACGACGTCTCCATATAAAGACTAGGCTTAGCAAAATTCTCCATGGCCTAAAAATAAAAGAAAAATCAAACCGTAGCAATACACTGGTACATCTTTTCGATAAAGGCATTTTTATTGACTCAAAATGTAGTATCAAGCGGATACAAAAGCATGATGGACAACATCTGCTAGCATGTGATATATTTTTCTTCTTCCGTTGCAACGCATGGACATATTTGCTAGTCTACTATAAACAGGAGAGATCCGGCCTCCCCACCCATCCCTACTCCGACCGGCAAGGCCGCCGGAGAAGGAAAGATGGGGAGCCGGGAGGACGAGGGCGACGCTCAAGGGAAGGAGATGGAGAGAGAACAGGGAGAAGGGAGAAAAGAGTCTAAGGGTACCTCTTAAGCAGTGATTTTCACATATTTATGTGCTTGTCGAGACATCGAAACTATTGCAACATTTTGTTATCAAACATTTCAAGAATTTTGACCTGAAACTTCCAGGCGCAAACATTTCGGCACCCCACAAGGAATTTGAAAGTTATTTCCTTGGTAATTTTTCTTTTTTCGGAGTGAGAATATACAATCAACTCAACTCCAAAAGAATTAGTTTTTATCTGCAACGGCCAGAAAGCAAAATTGGCCTTTTATATACAAAGAGGAACACGTTCGGCTCTTTCCTTTCTCTCCCCCTCTCTTTTACCTCCAACTTGGGCAAAAAACGAGCGACCGACCAACACTTCTTGATCATCGTCATCGTCGTCATCATCATCATCATCCGTCCATGCGTCGTGGAAGTGAAGTAGCGTCAAGTCAAGCAAGCTCCCTACTTCTCTCTTTTCTTTCTTGTAGATTAGCTGTTCTTCAGTAGGTAATTAGCACGAGCGAGAATAAAACGTTCGCTCACGCACACGCGGACGACGACCCCACCTGCCTCCGCTTCCACACGATCGGAGCGACGATCATCCATACTGCAAGGTGAGCAAATTGTCCATCCGTCAGTAGATGCACACAAACAAATTATGAACAGTCTGCAGAAGAAATTTCAGCTCAGCAATGGCGTTCACACTTACTGTACGTGATCGCCGCTAGCCACTCGTTGCCGACGCGCACCCACGTGCTCGCCCACCCGACGTCAATCGTCCACCTGAGGATGAAATCAGACAACGCGTTAATCAATCAGTGTTCTCAGATCAGGAACATCTGGTGATCCAAGAGTGCAGTCAGTCAGTTCAGTCTGACAGAGTGTTTCTTCCTTGTCTGAAACTTACTTCTCCATTTCCTGATGCGCGTTCCAGCCGATGAAGAGCATGGCGAAGTACATGGCGCCCATGGCGAACACGAAGTGGAAGAAGCCGAACCCGTAGGGGATGTCGTCGTCCTCGGACTCCGTCTCGGCGCTCTTGAACTGGATACACTTTGAGTCTATCCCCGTCGAGAAGGTGGCCGCCACGACCACGATCACCGCGATCACGAAGCTCTGCCAACAGTGCATACATGGTTAGCACCTATTTTTCAGACAAGACTAGCAAGCACAGCAACTAAATTAACTGATGGCATGTTTGCCTCCTCTTCTAAATTTGTAGTACTGAATTAGCAGTAGTATATCACTGAAGAGAGACTGTGTTCTTACCGCGATGTTGAGCCAGTCTGCGCTCGTCGCGACCGCTGCTTTCCTGTTGCACATCTCCGTGTGCGGCTCACTGTAAATTTCACCATGCAAACAAGATGTAAGCAAGCAACTCCCGTGTCGAGAAATGAATTTATAACACGATGTTGGACAGACAGGTCTGAATTCATCTCTCTGTCTCACCTTCTGATCGCGGACCAGCAGAGGAACACGATGTATATCCCCATCAGCCCCGGTGCCAGGTACCCCGCCTTCACCTGATCATTTCACCAGCAGATCAGAACACAATTTCTTTCGAGACCAACCATAGAACCGAGACGACGCCATTAATTCAGCCTGACTAAGTAAGCACCTTGGAGTTGACGGAGACGAAAGTCATGATCTGCACGAGCGCGAGGGTGACGGTGATGAAGAGGATGTTGAGCTTGCAGGCGGACGTGGGCGCGTACCAGACGTACATGAGCACGATCCCCAGGATGGACCCCACGTACGTCACGATCGACACCACCAGCACCTGCATGTGGCTGCAACACCCATCCATCCCCAGTTGTTCGTCAGATTTCCATTGTACACAACAACTTGGCCAGACTCAGACAGACAGAGGAGGAAAAGGTAGTGGCGCCACGCACCATCTCTTGAGGTTGAGCTCCGATCGGCAGCAGTCGTTGAGCCACGTGATGAACCTGGTCACGCTGATGAGCTGGATCACGAGGAACGCCCTGCAGTTCAATTCACCCCGGAGGCAAGCTGATCAGTCACATGCTCCAAGAACGTGACTCAAGAACAAGGCGATCAATGTCTGCTAAAAGGAGGCGAGATCATGAGATGTAAGTAGCTTACCCTGCTCCGAAATGCGCCACCTTCCCTGAGAAAATCCGGACAAAAACAAACCCCAACGTCGATCGATCAGCAACGGCAAGATGATTAGCAGCAGGAAGTTAAAATTTTCTGCTTGGGAGATGGTTTGGGAGTTGGGACTGACCGTAGAGCTGGATGAGCGGCGAGGGCGCGAAGAAGGGGACGGCGGTGAGGGCCATCCAGAGCGCGATCTTGACGGGCCACCACTCGGAGTGCCACGAGTTGCGGCAGTCGTGCACCTTGCGCGTCTTCATGGTGGACAGGAACATGACGAAGAAGAAGAGGAAGCAGCCGAGGCTGATGCGCAGCACGCCCTCGGCGCCCAGGCAGTAGCGCGCGCCCTGGCAGCCCCTGAGCCGCCGGAGCTCGCCCAGCGCCGAGTGGCCGTAGTCGCGCACCGTCCACGCCAGCAGGTTGGTCACCAGGAAGATGAGCGCGTACACGTACCGCGCCATCATCGGGTTCGGCCCCACGCACACGCACCGCGCGCAGCACCACTCCTCCGCCACCCGGATCACGCACTGCTCCCCGCAGCTCCTCCCGCCGCCGCCGTCGCTCTCTGCCGCCTCAGTCGGCGCCACGCCGGCACCCACGCCGCCGTCCCTCTCCATCGCAGGGGTCGCCACGGCGGCATCCCGCTCCACCACCACCTCCGGCGCCACGCGGGCGCCGCCGCCGCCCCTCTCCGCGGCCATGGGCACGCCGGCGCCTCCGGTGGTGACTGGCAAGCCGCCGTCAAGCGTCATCGGTGGACCGCTTGATGGCAAGAAGGAGCGCCAACGGACGAGTGCTGCTGTAGCTGTGCCGGGTTTCCTGCGGACATGAACGAGCAGGGTCACGAGATCGTCCGTGGCGTACGCTTCCGTGGATCGCCTATGAATATAGGCGCGCGGATCGGCTAGCTTAGCTCGTGAGCGAAAACGATGTGCTACTTTTTTACTCCCTCTCAACGGAGTGACGTCCCGGGCATGCTTTTTTATGGCCGAATTAGGACCGTTCTAAGCCGCTCTGCTTGGACAGAAATATGATTTACTTGTGCCTGCCATCACTCCCGAGTTTGACCCCGGTTGACCACCTATATTTTTATCGACCCCACATGACTAACGACTAAGCAAACTACGGCTACTCGGTTAAAAAAACTACTCCCTCCGTAAAGAAATATAAGAGCGTTTAGATTACTAAAGTAGTGAACTAAACACTTTTATATTTCTTTACAAAGGGAGTAATAACTACTACCACCTGAGTAATTTTGTGGCCAAACAAAACGGCTTGCTAATTAATTTTGACTGCTTACTCGTTTCCCTTTCAACGGCTAGGATTGTGTGTTGTGTTGAACGACTGCTGCTGTGCTGAATCATCAAAGGTTTTGTGCCAAAGCTGCATGCATACTTACATAGAGTGGTATCCAATTTGATCTGGATGATTAAAAAGGGAAAGCAAGGCGTGAGTGGAGTGACAGTGACCAGAGAGAAGATGCATGTTACTACATGTATGCGTTTATGTGTAGCAGCAACGCTTGCCTTTAAAGGAAGATTAGGGTTACAGATGGAGGTAAGGTAAGTAAAGAGAGAAAGCTCAATGCATGAGTAGTCATAGGATTGAGCAGGATGCACAGTCGCACATGGCTCTCTCTTTCTCTCTGTGCCTGTCATGTGGAGCTTTGGACGGCCGGCCGATGTGTATGTCTGTGGAATGGAAAAACAAAAGAGCAAAGCCGCAAAGGCAAAGCGTACAAATGGCAAAGAGATTGGATGAAGGGAAAAGGAAAGAGAGAGAGGTTGAATTCCTCCATCAGGAACAAATATTGCCGCTAATTAATTACGCTTAGAGCAATACATAACCTATGTTAAAAATCACGGACCGGTTTAGCAAGCGAGCGTTTGCTGGGAAGCATGGCAATTGCGAACGATTTGCACAGCAATTTTATGTTGTCCACGGATGACAGTTTTCTTTAGCGAGGATGGCAAACCCGCCCAGTTTAGTTTTGGCCAGGATTTGGCCGTGCTTCCTGAAGGAATTTGCCATCCTGGCGACCAAATAAATTGCTATAAAAAATATTTGTTTTGCCATGCCCTCCCAGAGAACACCAGCACAATAATAACAATACCCAAAATATGTAGTTTGGCTTGGAGGATTGCTTAGGGCTTTCTTTGCTTAGTCCTGTCCTCCTCCTCTTTTCTGTCGTGCGGCCAAGTTGCCGCTGGTGGTAAGCAACCATGCATAGTCCTTTTTGTGTTAAGTACAAACTAGGTTACTAGGTAGTAATTAACTTGTAAATTCTGTGCAAAGGAAGGATCTTCTTTTCAAGCAATAATCCCATCCTTTCCTTTTTGCTTGCACATATTCTCTGAATGATATGGAGAACCTTTTCGAAGCTTGCCGCTAGATATTTCCATGCTGCTCATCTATCTGCTAATGAACACAGGGATTCCCACTGCTCATCTATCTGCTAATGAAGTTTGAGATTCTCATTTATCCCGGCCGCTAAATGGGAAAAGCATTGGAATCTTACCGCTGGAGACCGCGCTTGGAATCTTAATCAGAGAGGGTGAGAAAAGCACCGTTGACGACGCACCTTGATTAGATCCACGTACGGCCGGCCGGAGCTGAACGTCGCGGTAGAGAATCGGATTCTACCTCGGGTTACCTAACCCGGCTGCTGTAGGAAGAAGAAGGAATCGGAGGGATGAGGGAGGGATTGGCGGGCACGGAACGCATCTCTGTGGCTTGCGCTCCCGACCACGGAAGGCAGAACCGAATGCGCTGCTTGCTACCCAACCGCCACTGTTGCGTATTATACTATTCGGTCTGCGCTCGTTTGCGGCCTCTCCCCGGTCGACAGCCGAACCGATCCGGGGAAAACGGTATTTGGCCCCGAATATATGCGGGAAAGGGATGGCGCTCCTTGTGGTTTATGCACTGATTTGGTTAGGGTTCTAGTGTGTTGTATGAGAAAAAGGAGAGGAGATTCGGCGCGGCCAGGAGCTAGGATGCTAGCGAGCTTATGGTGTTCGTGCATGGATGATGATCGTGGGAGCAAGGAAGCGGACAGAGAGGGGGAGGAGGAGGAGGAGGAGGAGGAGGAACTCACATGCACGTTGGATGGGACCGGACGGAGGAAGACGAAGGACTCCTTGATAATGTCTTCCGGGAGGTAGAAGCTGAGCTGCCCTGCTTGCCCGAGGTGTACGTACGCCTCTGGCTCAACTGTGGCTGGCAATAGCGGATTGGCGATGCGTCAATGCCGGCCTGGGGGTTTTATTCGGGCGAGCGGCGGAGGAGGGAGACGGGTTGGAGAGTGGGGGTGGAGGTGGCGGTGGTGCTCCGTTTTATTCCCGCCGCAGGAAAGGAGGCAGCGCCTCTATATTTTACTGCGTTTCGTTGTCCCTCTGTCGTCTGTACGCGCGCCCGGTGCGGTTTTTTTTTCTTTCTGTTCTGTTTTCGGCTCGGTATAAGGAGTATTTCGTACGTGCCACACGCGTACACGCACCACCTCCGCCTCGCTCGATCTCTCCACACACACACGCTTGGCTCCGGACCCACGGCACATATATGCACGGCCTAAAAATCTTCCGAGCTCCATCTATGTTGCTGTGTACGTTTTGGATCTACCCCGTGATGTTCACTGGCTCACATTGCCGCTGCGGCGCCGTGGCATCTCATAGCTTGCCATCTCATCGTTTCTACAGCGACGGTGTGTGGACAGGTACGGAAGTAAACGAGCCACCTTCACAAAAAAGATGTGGAGCGAGTTGACCCCACCAGTCCACCACAAGCTTAACCCCGGCGACTCTGGTCCGCGCGCCTCGGCTTGGATTTTTGCGTCCGCGGCCCACGCCGGCGTGGTCTGACCGCCACAATTTCAGGGAGACGGCAACGACGAGCGAGGAGTTGCAGTCGCTCGGCTCAGGCCCCGTATCTGCCACAACTGGAGCAGATTTTTTCTTGCGTTTGTCTACATGTTGACGGATTTTTTTGCTTCTCTTGCGAAAACTTACATGTGGACGAGTGGATGGATGGGCAACTGGACAATGCCTGGACTGGGAGAGACATGCAAAATCGGGTCTTTCTTAACCTTTTCTATTGCCTGGCCGCGCTGGAGGGCACTGTTGCGTCACGAGGTGCGGATCCCGGGGTTATCCCACCATCGGACACAAGTTGTAAGACTGCCTGAGCAAAATCTTCCTCGTATACCTTTGTCAAAATAAACATTGGCCTAGCTAGAGAATGCCTGTGTACTATTTGCGAGTATGATAAATCCTGCTGCATGATTACCGCTTTTTGGCTGACCCGTCCGACTCGACAACTGACCCCTCCATACGCCTACAGCCAGCTGAGGAACCACAAAGCCACTTGTGATCGTGAATCGATCCATCCACACATGCATGCATGTATGCCCGGTGAGCAAGCAAGCAATCACTTGCAAGGAATAATCGCCTCAGCAAACATATATAGCAGGGATATCGCCGATCTCGACCACTCTTTCGTGCACTTTTGGACCACGCGCGCCGGCGCACGTCATGGCGCCCTATATATGTCCGTGCATGCGCAGCATGCTCGGGGAAGGGCGTCCCGCCTCGGGCCCCTTTCGGGCTCGCCGCCAGTTGGGCGCAACGGCGATAACCGTACGTGCACACTTGTGCATGTAGTAGTAGATGGTGTGCATCATGATCATGT
This sequence comes from Triticum urartu, assembly GCF_003073215.2. Lineage (NCBI taxonomy): Eukaryota > Viridiplantae > Streptophyta > Magnoliopsida > Poales > Poaceae > Triticum > Triticum urartu. The sequence continues at coordinate 84,404,924 of NC_053024.1, read as the reverse complement.
GCTACGACTCGTCAATGTCATTTGGCTTTGGATACGTCTACGTACCGCCTTGCACGGCTGGATTTGGCAAGGCGACGTGGACGGATCCTTGACCTCCGTGGTGTAGTGCAGGCACGTACTTTCCCACCGGGGCGCGCTCTCTGGTGCATGTGGATGCGGAGGAGCACGAATCGGGTGGGTGCGTTCGTGGTTTGTATATGGTGCAAATTGCAAAAGGCCATAAGAATGCACGTAGAGGGCAAATTGAATCCATGATGCAGTGAACATTTCCGATGTCATAGTATCATTTTAGAATATCAGTTTTTTTACATATAGTGGAGGACAGAAAAGGGGTAAATTCCGTTGTAAATAATGCCTAAAATACAGTTCATGGAAGTTGATATTTCTCGCGGCATAATTTATCCTTTTTTGTTGCCTCATGTGTAGGTTGAATTCGACTTGAAACTGTGCGGCGAGATAAAAGTACTTCCGTAGTCTGCTACTCTGCTCAGAGGTTGTTTACATTGTTACGTTCATTTTGCATCACTATTTTTTTAATTATAAATTGCTCATTTATAATCATGTTTTATATATTATGTCATCATTCTTATACCATTCCCCCCCTTTTATTTTGCATTTGTAGAACAAGCAGGGGGGACAATGAGAAGCTATCAGAAAGGACCAGTCGAAGGCAAAGTAAAGAAAATATTTTTTTCTCAAGCCAGAATAATTCCAGAAAAAATAAAGACTATATGCATGAAGAAAAAGAGCCAATGTGAAAAGTCCCCGGCCTAGGACTGGCATTTGGAGCCCACACCCCCACGAGTCGAGGCCCAAGGGCGGCCACTTGGTTGTGTGGGGCTTGTAGGGACCCGGTGGTCTCCACTCCGGTCCCCTTATTCTTACATTAGGGAAAAACACTAACCTTACTATCTAGGAATTTTTTTGTCACTGAGGCAAAACGGGGAGCACTTTTCCTCAACCAGGGGGCTGATTTTGCCGGGATCAAACCCCTTCGGACAGGGGAATTCAAAAGCCATCGTCATCACTAACACTCTAGGCATCGCGGGGACCATCTTCATACACACCACCTTCACCAACTCCATCTACAACACCAACCCCATCTGCATCTCCCTTTCAATGTATGTACTTGTTATAGATTGGTTAATGTGGTCACTTTCCGGTGTTAGTCAGTGCATTCTGATTTATTGGTGAAAGATTTATATGTTCAAATTGTTAGCCATATAATTACCCCATTGCTCATGTTCATTATGACGTCTTTTGAGTAATCTATTATGTTCTTGAGGACTTGAGAGAAACCATGTTGTTCGTAACCATATGAAGTTGCATCAAGTTTGATATTTTGATGTTATGTTGTGGTGTAATTCTCTAATCGTGATATTCAAACATCAATTGCATGTCACTTCACCTATATGGGCCTAGAGGATAACATTATATAATTATTTTATCTAGGAGGGGTGGCAGGAAAGGCAAATATTACCATGCCCTAACTTTATAAACTATTGCATGACGAATTAATGGGGACCCTAGAATCTAACACTATGGTTAGACGTTATCTCAGTTATCCTTGGTATCTGTTGATTCTTATTAAAGTATATAATCATAAGTATGTATGAGTCCAAGTAGGGTGGTACATAAGCGTAGGCTCCACCACACACTTATCAAAGCAACGAAAGTTATAGTTAACGATACTAGGTGAAAACAACATGGTAAAATACTCTCCTGTCCTCCAGAACGATTTGACCAATATAAGAAACACAACCGATTTCCTTCACACAAATAAGGATTGGGCTACTTATTGCACTTATTTACTTTAATTGCTATTTAAATTACTGCACTTGCTCTCTCAATCAAGCAAACAATCAAACAATTTTGTCAACTTTTGTAGTGATTCCTTGATGATTTCCATAAGCCAATTAGACGCGGAACATCCTTCAGCCATCCCCATGGACACCACACCGACTCATCAAGCACCAAGTGGACTACTACCTATGAGCTGTGTTGGGATTTCCTCGAAGAGGAGAGGATGATGTAGTGCAGTAGAGATAAGTATTTCCCTCAGTTAAGAACCAATGTTATCAATCTAGTAGAAGAACCACACAATACCTCATTAGCAGTACCTGCACACAAGATAACAAATCCTTGCACCCAACATGAACAAGGGGTTGTCAATCCCTTGGTAGTTACTTGCAAGATTAAATTGTATGGTGATAGATAGATAAATCAAACAAAAATACAAAATAAAATAAATAAGGAAAAATTGCAGCAAGGTATTTTTGGTTTTAGTATATGATAAAATATAGACCCAGGGGCCATAGTTTTCATTAGATGATTCTCTCTTGAAAATAGCATACAGTGGGTAAACAAATTATTATTGGGCAATTGATAGAAAAGCGAATAATCATGACGATATCCATGGCAAGGATCATGTATATAGGCATCACGTCCGAGACAAGTAGACCGAAACAATTCTGCATCTACTACTATTACTCCACACATTGACTGCTATCCAACATGCATCTAGAGTATTAAGTTCATAAAGAACGGAGTAACGCTTTAAGCAAGATGACATGACGTAGACAAAGTAAAATCATGCATGAATAAACCCCATCTTTTTATCCTTAATAGTAACGATACAATACGTGTCATGTTCCCTTCTGTCACTGGGATTGAGCACCGCAAGATCGAACCCATTACAAAGCACATGTCCCATTGCAAGAAAAATCAATCTACTTGGCCAAACAAAATCAATAGATCAGAGGGAAATACGAAGCTGTAATAATCATGCATAAAAGAGTTTAGAGAAAACTCAAATAATATTCATGGATAGATCTGATCATAAACTCACAATTCATCGGATCCCAACAAACACACTGCAAAAAGTCATTACATCAAATAGATCTCCAAGAACATCAAGGAGAACGTTGTATTGAAGATCAAAGAGAGAGAAGAAGCCATCTAACACTAGCTATGGACCCGTAGGTCCATGGTAAACTACTCGTGCATCATCGGAAGGGCAGCAAGGTTGATGCAGAGCCCCTCCGTGATTGATTCCCCCTACGGCGAAGTACCGGAGAAGGCCTCCAGATGGATCTCATGGGAGCAGAAACTTGGGGCGACGGAAAAAGTATTCCGGGTGGCTCTCTGATGTCAGGGAAATACTTGAGAATGTATAGAGGCGGAATTAGGTCAAGAGATGCCACGAGGTGCCCATAAGCCTGGGGGCGTCCCCCCTAGGGCGCGCCTCCCGAGCTTGTCGCTCCCTCGTTGCTCTTCAGGTCTTCTCCCGAACCTTCTGGGGTCCCTTCTGGTCCAGAAAAAAAATAATCCAATGTTTTTTCTTCATTTGGACTCTATTTGATATTGATTTCCTTAAAAGCCAAAAACAGGCAAAATATAACAACTGACACTGGGCACTAAGTTAATAAATTAGTCCCAAAATATGATATATAATTGCATATAAAACATTAAGATTGATACTATAATAGCATGGAACAATAAAAAATTATAGATACGTTGGAGAAGTATCAAGCATCCCCAAGCTTAATTCCTGCTCATCCTCGAGTAGGTAAATGATAAAAACAGAATTTCTGATGTGGAATGCTACCTGTCATATTCATCATATAATATTTTCTTTTGTGGCATGTATATTTGGACTTGAGTGATTCAAAGCAATAGTCCATAGTTTGACATGAAAATATAAATACTCAAGTATACCAACAAGCAACTACGTCTTTAAAAATATCAATGCTAAAGAAAGTTGTCCCTAGCCCATCATGCTCAGTCATTGATCCATTCATGAAACACACTCAATATTAGCTACACCCAATGCACAAGTATGACAATAATGCACTCCAGTTGGTGCTTTATAAGAGAAGATGGAGACTCAAATAAAAATAAAAATTGTGTAAAAGTAAAATAGATAGGCCCTTCGCAGAGGGAAGCAGGGCTTTGAAGAGGTGCCAGAGCTCAAAGTTTAAAACGAAGACAAATAATTATTTTGAGAGGCCACTGGTACGCGTTGGTGCTATATAGATGGTTTTTAACCCCTTTCCGCCATGACATTTGGAACCGTCGCCAAGTGGGTGTGGGCGAAGGGGGGGGGGGTCCTTCCCACACGACCCAGAAACCGTTGGGGATAGGGAGCCAAATGCATATACAGTACTCCTACTCGTTTGTGCTCGCATTACCATCGCAGTCGGTATTCTGTAGTGCTACGTTTACGATGCGCGGCCCATCACAAACGGTTCACTATTATAGAACGTGTATGATAAGCATACAATGACACACATTCGCTTTTCCCAAACCTTATGCGATAACTAATTAACAAGATTAGCTAATCGGCGTATGAGTGTCGGACAGGATTACGAAACGTCGGACCATCGTAACATCGTCGTACATGACAACTATCGCACACGCTATTCTGTGGTGCAACGTTTACGATGCATACTTCATAGGAAACAGTTCATGGTTACGAATCGTGTACGATAAGGCAACTATCACAAACGTTTAGTTTGCCCGCACCGTTTGTGATATTGTCTGACATTGCACACGCTTTGCAAACGACAACTGTGTGCATGCTTGCACACATTTCCTCTCTATGAACCATGTCGGATACTGGTGTATATCACAATAGTTTGTGTTTTACCAACCGTGTGTGCCGTAGCGACCTGGAGAGTGTAATTTCACCGTAATTTAATTGCTGCTATTTCAAATTGTACCAGATTTGAATTTGAATTTGAATGTATGCTATAACTTTCTTCATATCCATGAGGTTCAAAAAACCAATGCATTATTCGATTCATAGGTACATATGTTCAAAAATTACATAAGAACCAAATAAAGAATGATGAACCACAGTTGTATAGTTGTACTATTAAAGGAGGTAAAGAAAAAGGGGAAATACATTCTGGTTGCTGAACAAGGTGAAGCGGAATGCCCATATTGTGCCCTTGTCCATGCAGAAGTCACGCACGACTCTAGTCCAACCCCTTGTGATGGCCAACCGCCCATTCTTCACGATCTTCATGAAAACATCCAGATAATCATCGTGTTCTGGTAGAAATACTTTAACCTTTGCATGCCCACCAATCATGTAGTTTGAGAGGTAATCTTGAGTAAACTACTTAGGCAACCACTGCAAAGGAAAAAGATTCAGGCATCGTCATCTAACACAACTCATTATGGGCAGTAAAAAGAAGGCCGCAGAGTTCTTACTACCATCCCGCAGTTCGCTGTTGTCTTGGATAAAGTGTAAACAAATAGTTTAATTGCCATCTTTTGACCAAATTTACTAACAATCTTTATCAGCTTCCTCACTTGATGCTGGTTCATCGATACCTCATTGCCCCATACGCAGAAAGGGTCGAAGCGCAGATCTTTACAAATGACATATGTACCTAAAAGCACCAAGTTAATATTAGAAGCTAAACAGCAATTGCACAATGATATAGTACAACAATATTTTATAATATCTTATAACATCCAATATACTCACATATTAGATAAATTAACTGAAAGTGCAACTATCCCTGGGTGGTTTTGGTAATTATTAACAACATATAGCTCATTGAACTAATACTATTTCAAGATGATCATTTCAGAAAGTTCAATGACTGGCATGGCATGGATTAAGAATGTGGACCCCTCAAAATGCTAAGGACACATATTGGCTCAAGCTCAAGACTCTACCTTTTTCATTTTAGTGATCCGAGATCACATTGAGTCCATAGGAAAAGCCAATACTATTAAAAGGGGATGAGGTGTTGCTTAATGGCTTACTTGCTCAAAATGCTTAGTGATATGCTCCAAAAACCATCAACCACTTTCTCATATCCACATATTTCCCAAACCAAAAGTCAAACTCAGCCCCACCGAAATGTTCTATCCGGCGCCACCGAGTTCACTTGACATAGCCACTGCCAGAAACCCTAGTCATATCGGTCGTACCGATAGGGATCTCGGTCTCACCGAGATGGGATTGCAAACTCTCTATTTCCCTTCGTAACGTTTCGGTCCAACCGAGATGAGCTATCGGTCCCACCGAGTTTGCAATGCAAACTCTCGGTTTCCTTTTCGTAATGTTTCAGTCTCACCAAAATGAGCGATTTGGTCCCACCGAGATTGCCTGACCAACTCTCTAGTTAGTTTATTACCAAAATCAGTCCCACCGAGTTTGTATAATCGGTCTCACCGAGATTACATTATGCCGTAACCCTAATCAAATCGGTCCCACTGAGTTGACATGTCGGTCCCATCGAAAAGCCTAACGTTCACATTTTGAACTGAATCGGTCCCACCGAGTTTTCTGATTCGGTCCTACCGAGTTTGGTGAATTGTGTGTAACGGTTAGATTTTGTGTGGAGGCTATAAATACCCCTCCACCCACTCTTCACTCGAGGAGAGAGCCATCAGAACATGCCTACACTTCCAACCTTCATTTTCTGAGAGAGAACCACCTATTCATGTGTTGAGACCAAGATATTCCATTCCAACCATATGAATCTTGATCGCTAGCCTTCCCCAAGTTGATTTCCACTCAAATCATCATTCCACCAAATCCAAATCAGTGAGAGAGAGTTGAGTGTTGGGGAGACTATCATTTGAAGCACAAGAGCAAGGAGTTCATCATCAACACACCATTTATTACCTTTTGGAGAGTGGTGTCTCCTAGATTGGTTAGGTGTCACTTGGGAGCCTCCGTCAAGATTGTGGAGTTGAACCAAGGAGTTTGTACGGGCAAGGAGATCGCCTACTTCGTGAAGATCTACCCTAGTGAGGCAAGTCATTCGTGGGCAATGGCCATGGTGGGATAGACAAGGTTGCTTATTCGTGGACCCTTCATGGGTGGAGCCCTCCGTGGACTCGCGCAACCGTTACCCTTCGTGGGTTGAAGTCTCCATCAACGTGGATGTACGATAGCACCACCTATCGGAACCACACCAAAAATCTCCGTGTCTACATTACGTTTGCTCCCTCCAAACTCCTGTTGGGCAACGTAGTAATTTCAAAATTTTCCTACACACACGCAAGATCATGGTGATGCATAACAACGAGAGGGGAGAGTGTTGTCTACGTACCCACGCAGACCGACTGCGGAAGCGTTGACGCAACGTAGAGGAAGTAGTCGTACGTCTTCCCGATCCGACCGATCCAAGCACCATTACTCCGGCACCTCCGAGTTCTTAGCACACGCACAGCTCGATGACGATCCCCGGGCTCCGATCCAGCAAAGCGTCGGGGAGGAGTTCCGTCAGCACGATGGTGTGGTGACGATCTTGATGTTCTACCGTCGCAGGGCTTCGCCTAAGCACCGCTACAATATGATCGAGGTGGAATATGGTGGCAGGGGGCACCGCACACGGCTAAGGAATGATCTCAAGGATCAACTTGTGTGTCCTAGGGTGCCCCCTGCCTCCGTATATAAAGGAGCCAAGGGGGAGGGGGCGGCCGGCCAAGGAGGGCGCGCCAAGGGAGTCCTACTCCCTCTGGGAGTAGGATTCCCCCCCAATCCTAGTTGGAATAGGATTCCTCGAGGGGGGAAAGAGAGAGAGGGGGCCGGCCACCTCTCCTTGTCCTAATAGGACTAGGGGAGGGGGGAGGCGCGTGGCCCACCTTGGGCTGCCCCTTTCTCCTTTCCACTAAAGCCCACTAAGGCCCATATAGCTCCCGGGGGGTTCCGGTAACCTCCCGGTACTCCGGTAAAATCCCGATTTCACCCGGAACACTTCCGATATCCAAACATAGGCTTCCAATATATCAATCTTTATGTCTCGACCATTTCGAGACTTCTCGTCATGTCCATGATCACATCCGGGACTCCGAACAATCTTTGGTACATCAAAATGCATAAACTCACAATAACTGTCATCGTAACGTTAAGCGTGCGGACCCTATGGTTCGAGAACAATGTAGACATGACCGAGACACGTCTCTGGTCAATAACCAATAGCGGGACCTGGATGCCCATATTGGCTCCTACATATTCTACGAAGATCTTTATCGGTCAGACCGCATAACAACATACGTTGTTCCCTTTGTCATCGGTATGTTACTTGCCCGAGATTCGATCGTCGGTATCCAATACCTAGTTCAATCTCGTTACTGGCAAGTCTCTTTACTCGTTCCGTAATACATCATCCCGCAACTAACTCATTAGTTGCAATGCTTGCAAGGCTTATGTGATGTGCATTACCGAGAGGGCCCAGAGATACCTCTCCGACAATCAGAGTGACAAATCCTATTCTTGAAATACGCCAACCCAACATCTACCATTGGAGACACCTGTAGAGCTCCCTTATAATCACGCAGTTACGTTGTGACGTTTGGTAGCACACAAAGTGTTCCTCCGGCAAACGGGAGTTGCATAATCTCATAGTCATAGGAACATGTATAAGTCATGAAGAAAGCAATAGCAACATACTAAACGATCGGGTGCTAAGCTAATGGAATGGGTCATGTCAATCAGATCATTCAACTAATGATGTGACCTCATTAATCAAATAACAACACTTTGTTCATGGTTAGGAAACATAACCATCTTTGATTAACGAGCTAGTCAAGTAGAGGCATACTAGTGACACTAAGTTTGTCTATGTATTCACACATGTATTATGTTTCCGGTTAATACAATTCTAGCATGAATAATAAACATTTATCATGATATAAGGAAATAAATAATAACTTTATTATTGCCTCTAGGGCATATTTCCTTCAACTCCTCCCTTTACCTTCATGTGCAATGTTTTATATTCCGCTGCTATACTCTTAGACTTGCATGTGTAGGTTGATTGCTTGACTTGTGCTAAGTTGTTAAAATCTGCCAAGACTTAAAATTAGGAAAAGGCTAGATTTTTATTTGGTCAAGTAGTCTAATCACCCTCCCTATAGACATACTTCGATCCTACAAGTGGTATCAGAGCTTTGGTCTTCGTTGCCTTGATTTCCATAGCGTTTGGTGATCATAGCCTTGGTTTTACAACCTAGGAGAGTATGGCGTCTAGCGAGGGAAATTACCACCGTAGAGGTCCTTACTTTGATGGTACTAATTTTGCTAGTTGGTAGCATAAGATGAAAATGCATATTCTTGGACATAACCCCACCGTTCGGGCTATTGTGTGTATTGGCTTGCAAGGTGAATTCTTTGATGGGAGAGAACCAAACCGTGAAGCTACCACAGAAGAATTGAAGATGGTGCAATACAATGCTCAAGCTTGCGATATCCTCTTCTGCGGATTGTGCCCCGAAGAATTCAACAAAATCAGACGTCTTGAGAATGCAAAGGAAATTTGGGATACTTTGATTGATATGCATGAAGGTACCGACTCTGTCAAGGAATCCAAATTGGATGTGCTTCAAATTCAACTTGATAAGTTCAAAATGAAGGATGGTGAAGGTGTCGCTGAAATGTACTCTAGGCTTGCTCTCATCACAAATGAGATTGCCGGATTAGGAAGTGAAGAGATGACTAATATATTCATCATCAAGAATATCCTAAGAGCCTTGGATGGAAAATATGATACCGTGTGTACATTGATTCAAATGATGCCCAATTACAAAGATCTCAAGCCAACGGAAGCCATTGGAAGAATTGTTGCTTATGAGATGTCACTCAAGGATAAGGAAGAGCTTCACAACAACTCAAGTGGTGCTTAGAAAGCCTCATGTGATGCTCCTACATCATCAAGTGAGAAACAAGCCTTCAATGAAGAATTGAACCTAATGGTGAAGAACTTCAACAAGCTCTACAAGAGTAGAAGCAAGGAAAGGAGTTCCAAGTCAAGGTCCTACAATGACAAAAGATCTTCGAGTCGTGAACTCAATTGCTACAATTGTGGAAGACCCTGACACTACTCCAATGAGGGTACGGCTCCCTATAAAAGAAGAGAAGATTCACCCAAAAGGAAAAGTAGAAGAGAAGAATCACCACCAAGAGAGAGAAGGAGTAGAGATGACCGTTATGAACGAAGAACATCACGGAGAAGCAATGATTCAGAAAGGAAGGACAAATCAAGGAGCTACACAAAACAAAGACATCAAGCTCATGTTGGTGAATGGGTATCCGGCTCCGACTCTGACAATCACTCCAAGAGAAGTTCTCACTCCGACTCCGAATATACTCAAGACGAAGGTGTTGCCGGTCTAGCACTTGTGACAACCAACTCCTATGACATATTTGACTCACCAAATGAAGGAATTGGAAGATGCTTCATGGCTAAAGGACCAAAGGTATCACACCCTGAGTATGTTGATTTCAATAGTGATGAAGATGATTTGCTAGGTGATGATGATTTACTTGTTGACAACTCTAGTGATGAAAACTATGATGAACTTTCTATTAATTATGATAATCAAGATAAAATGAATGATGATGATAATAAGGAGATTGAGCGTCTAACTAAAGAACTAAACACTCTTAAGTTAGCTCATGAAACTATCTTGGAAGATCATCGAGAACTTTTAAAGACTCATGAGAAGTTACGCTTTGAAAAGCTCAACCTTGAGCAAGAGCATGGATTCTTAAAGGCAATCAATGATGATCTTTGCAAGAAAAGTTCTTCTTACATTGCCAAGCGTTTACTCTTGCCTACTTACATGCCACAAGTTAAATCTAGCAATAAGAGTAAGAAAGATTCTTCTTCTAATAGTAACAACAATCATGTTAAATCCAATATTGTTGCTTCTAGTAGTTCTCTTGATTCCACTAATGATTCCCTTAGCCAAGTTACACTTGAGCAAGAAAATAGCTTATTGAAGGGAATTATAGAGAAAGGTGTCTACAAGAGTCTTGCCAGAAGTAAGCAATTTGAGGAAATTGTACGCAAGCAAGGAAGGCACCGGAAGAATCAAGGTACTGGTTTTGAACGAAAGTTCAATGCCAATGGAGTTGACTGGGAAGAAGATCAATACCCCAAGACGAAGTTTTTTCCTCAACAATAGAAGTATGATCCTACTTCTTTCCAAGGGACACAAGCTCAAGATGATATTACACCACAAGACCAAAAGCAAAAAGGGAAGGACAAGCTTCAAGAGGAGATTGATGCATTTGAATAAGCTCCTAAGGCCTTGGTCAAGTGGGTTCCCAAGACTACATCAAGTTCTACTTCATCAAGTATGACTACAACTCCAAGAATTCCCATCAAGATGATGTGGATCCCGAAGAAGAAGAACTAGAGAGTTCTTGAGGGTGACTCTGCCAACATACTTCAGTCATATCTTTTTGGCAAGGACAAGTGCAAACAACCTCCACATCTTGCACTAGTTCAAGGAGTCACAAACCCTCTTATTGGTAAGACAAGGGACAAGGTAAACTAATGCTTTCATGGACATCATCTTGTGTGTACATCACTCTATGTCTATGGATATCCTTGTTTGTTCCTTGTGGGACTAACCCGTATAGGTATTGAAAGTGCAACTCACTCCAATGGATTGCTCCAAATGATCTACATCTACATCAACATCGAGCATCCACATCTTCAACACCTACATGAAGTCATCATCGACAAAACCCAAGGTTAGTTCATCCCTCTTAGGGGGGATATCACATCTAGGGGAGCTTTACTCTAATCAATTGAGCTAAAACAACTCTAAAGGTGTGAGCATAACAACGCCTTATGTAAAAGTGGTAACCCCACTTGTGCTTAAACGATGAGTATGACCTACGATCAAATGTTCTCATTTGACTCCTCAGTCAATATACTCATATATAGATGACCTAGTCATCGCCAATTGCTTGATAGATGCTAGAGTGTTTGTGCATGCTTTGCCACATATTTCATTTGCCATTTTATTGTGTGAGCATGTTGATTGCATATTTTACTCATTCGAGGACATCCACTTGTTGTTTTGATTGCTTGGCATTTTCTCTTTTGCCAAGTGGATGGACAATAATGCCTAAGAACCTCCTCTAGCTATCTATGATTTTCTTGTCTCAAACTCTATTCATGCTACATCACAAAGTTTGATCAAGTCAGATTCGAACCACTCTGTGTGAGGAGCACTCGGAGTCCCCGATTCGTCATAGGCTTAAACTTCCAAAACCTCGTAGTGCATTTTGGTATGACCGAGTCATCCACTTCGGTCACACCGAGTTTACCAAGTTGATCTAGGTTTTCCATCTCGGTGCAACCGATTTGAACTTTTCGATCACACCAAGTTGCAGTAACCGCTTGCGATTCTGCATCTCGGTGCCACCGAGTTGTTCCACTCGGTCACACCAACAGGGTAGGGATATATATACCCACGGGTGAGAATTTAGAAATTTCTTCAAACTTCCTCAGCCCGCACATATCCTGCTTTGCCTCCTCGGGTCTCCGGATCATCTCCTCGCCGCCAGAAACCTGCCGCCGCTGGTTTATGTCGCCGTCAACGGAATTCTGCTCCGCCGTTGTTGTTGTAGCGAACTCCCGCTAAACTAGGGTATGGGTTCGATACTTTGTGCTATTTCCTTACTCTGATTCATAGCACATTGCTTTGCCATGATCATTACCACGTATGAAAACAATCTATCCAGAGAAAACATCCTTTAGGTTAGGTTTGATTCAAAAATTTAGGGTTAGGCTTCCGCCGAACTCATCTCAGACTGACCAAGTTGTAGAAATCGGTCTCATCGATTTGGCTTAGGCCATTGTACATGCTTTTTCGGTCTAACCGAAAATTGCAAATCGGTGCGACCGAGTTCGACTCTTTGTGAAACCCTAGCAATCTCGGTGCCACCGAACTGTGACTCGGTCGGACCGAGTTCACTAGTTTAGGTTCCAAAAGTTGCTTCGGTATCATCGAGTTTATCAAATCGGTAGCTCCGAAATGATTTTTGTGGAGAACTAAAACTAAGTTTTTGACTCATTTGTTTTGCAAAACCTCTGCAGAGTGTATAAACTAATCATGGTTAGCCGTGTCCCCGGTTATGGACATCTTGAGTATCTAGTACCTGGATTATCATGTGAATCTCAACATGTTACTCTAAATTAATTTTGTTGGGTTTTAATGATGTTATAATTGGGATTGAGAATGCTTGTCAACCATTCTCAATGTTTAACAACCACCATGATAGTAATTAATTTTATTCCTTTGAAGTAGGGAAAAATTGGCTTTTCGCAAAACTGTAACCATAGAGCTTTCCACCAGCCAAATAAGCATATAGTATAGCTGTTTCATTCCAGACTAACCTATTAACTGGAGGCCCAGCCCAGAATTGCTGTTTTTTTTGCCTATTTCAGAGTTTTGCAGAAAAAGAATATCAAACAGAGTCCAAACGGAATGACACCTTCGGGAACGTGATTTTCGGAACGAACATGATCCAGAGGACTTGGACCCTACGTCAAGCAATCAACCAGGAAGGCATGAGGTAGGGGGCGCACCTACCCCCCAGGCGTGCCCTCCACCCTTGTGGGGCCCATGTTGCTCCACCGACGTACTCCTTCCTCCTATATATACCTACGTACCCTCAAACTACCAGATACGGAGCCAAAATCCTAATTCCACCGCCGTAACTTTCTGTATCCACGATATCCCATCTTGGGGCCTTTTCCAGAGCTCCCCCGGAGGGGGTATCGATCACGAAGGGCTTCTACATCAACACCATAGCCTCTCCGATGAAGTGTGAGTAGTTTACTTTAGACCTACGGGTCCATAGTTATTAGCTAGATGGCTTCTTCTCTCCTTTTGGATCTCAATACAAAGTTCTCCCCCTCTCTTGTGGAGATCTATTCGATGTAATCTTCTTTTGTGGTGTGTTTGTTGAGACCGATGAATTGTGGGTTTATGATCAAGTTTATCTATGAACAATTTTTGAATCTTCTCTGAATTATTTTATGTATGATTGGTTATCTTTGCAAGTCTCTTCGAATTATCAGTTTGGTTTGGCCTACTAGATTGATCTTTCTTGCAATGGGAGAAGTGCTTAGCTTTGGGTTCAATCTTGCGGTGTCCTTTCCCAGCGATAGTAGGGGCAGCAAGGCACGTATTGTATTGTTGCCATCGAGGATAACAATATGGGGTTTATATCATATTGCATGTGTTTATCCCTCTACATCATGTCATCTTGCTTAAAGCGTTACTCTGTTCTCTTGAACTTAATACTCTAGATGCATGCTGGATAGCGGTCGATGTGTGGAGTAATAGTAGTATATGCAGGCAGGAGTCGGTCTACTTGTCTCGGACGTGATGCCTATATACATGATCATACCTAGATATTCTCATAACTATGCTCAATTCTGTCAATTGCTCAACAGTAATTTGTTCACCCACTGTAATACTTATGCTCTCGAGAGAAGCCTCTAGTGAAACCTATGGCCCCCGGGTTTATTTTCCATCATACTAATCTTCCAATACTAAGTTATTTCCTTTGCCATTTATTTTACTTGCATCTTTATTTCTCTTTATCATAAAAATACCAAAAATACTATCTTATCATATCTATCAGATCTCACTCTCGTAGGTGACCGTGAAGGGATTGACAACCCCTTTATCGCATTGGTTGCGAGGAGTTTATTTGTTTGTGTAGGTGTGAGGGACTCATGCGTGGCCTCCTACTGGATTGATACCTTGGTTCTCAAAAAACTAAGGGAAATACTTACACTGGTTTGCTGCATCACCCTTTCCTCTTCAAGGGAAAACCAACGCAGTGCTCAAGAGGTAGCAAAAGGCAGCCACCAGGTCAAGGAAGAAGAATACCTTAGATTCTGAAGATGAGGACTATGTGGCCATTGAGGAGGAAGTCAGCTCCAAGAAGAAGGTGCTAAGGAAAGAGTATGGTACTGCTGCAACAACCAAGCCAGGGTTACATAAGAAGGCACCTGCAAAAAGGAATCCTATGTCTAAGGCCAGAGCCTCCACTCAAGAAACTATGGAGTTCACTCTTGAACCCAAAGAGGCTAGAGATGGCAAGAAGAGGAAGGAGATGGTCAAGAAGACCACTGCCAGAGTGCTTGGTAGATCCTCCATCATGAGAGAGCCAGAAGAAGATGAAGAGGAAGAGGATGCTGCTCCAGCTCCCAAGTCCCAGAAGCTCATGGGAAATGCTATCAAGTTAGGGGCTGCCACATCAAAGCCCAAAGCTGCTCCCAAAGCAACAGCTCAAGCTCAGAAGCCTTATAAGCCCAAGAGAAGCACCAGAAACATTCCCGCTGAAGAGAAGAACAAGTCCCGAGTGCCTGAAGTTGAAGAAGAAGATGATGAAGCCCAAGTGCTGAGAAAACCGAAACCCAAGATTCCAGATCACAATGATGCTCATCCAGTGGCTGAGGACATGAACATTAGAAAGGATGCAAGATTGAGACTTTGGAGGCTGTCTGATCCATATTCTATAAGGAGGAGAACTGCAGTGGACTATAGGTTCCACACCAAAGAACAACAAGACTTATATGAGACCATTCTGGTTGACAAGAAGCCAATTGTCAGTGATATGAGATGGGTCGACTGGGAATTTATTGATGAGAATGAGGATCACTTCCCAGATGTACATGAAAGCTTCAAAGCTTGTGGAGTTGACAAGTTTGTTGAACAAAAGCTCACAAAATGAAATGATGAGCTAATCATGCAATTTTACTCCACTGCTCATTTCTATCCAGATGGGAGGATAGTGTGGATGTCTGAAGGTACAAGGTACCAATCAACTGTAGAAGAATGGGACAAGTTGATCAATACCCCAGAAGAGCAAGAGGATGATTTGGATGTGTATGCCAAGAAGAAAAAGGACTACAACTCAATGGCAAATATGTACAAGGAGATCCCCGATAAAGCTTTGGAGACACACAAGCTAGGATCGGTGCACTATTTGTTGTCTGGTCTGCCTACTATCAACACCATCTTAAGGCATACTCTGTTACCCAAATCTGGAGATCACAAGATGATAAGGGGACATTCCATCAACTTGCTGCAAATCTTTGATGTACCACAAAAATTCAAGGTCACGAGTCTGATTGTGGAGACAATCAAGAGGACAGCTGCTGACCAGAAAAGATCTTGTGAGTATGCTCCACACATTCAGGTGCTCATCCACTCAAAGATGGGCACAAGTACTTACTTGTTGGATAAGGAGCATTTAGCCTTATACCCATAATGAAGTTGTAATAAATGAGAATGAACCTTCATCAACACAAGTACAGGAGAAGAGAGCCAAGGCAAAGGCAGAAAAGGCTGCAAAGATGCTAACTGCCGAGGAAGCATCTCAGGTGTTCCTGAAGAGCAAAAAAGATCAATTGGGTTATCTAATTAAAGCTACATTGAGGATTGAGAAGGGCTTGGCCACTGTCGGTGTCAAAACCGGCGGATCTCAGGTAGGGGGTCCTGAACTGTGCGTCTAAGGCGGATGGTAACAGGAGGCAGGGGACACGATGTTTTAACCAGGTTCGGGCCCTCTTGATGGAGGTAAAACCCTACGTCCTGCTTGATTATTCTTGATAATATGAGTAGTACAAGAGTTGATCTACCACGAGATCGGAGAGGCTAAACCCTAGAAGCTAGCCTATGGTATGATTGTCTATTGTCCTACGGACTAAAACCCTCCAATTTATATAGACACTGGAGGAGGCTAGGGTTACACAAGGTCGGTTACAAAGGAGGAGATATGCATATCCGTATTGCCCAGCTTGCCTTCCACGCCAAGTAGAGTCCCATCCAGACACAGGACGAAGTCTTCAATCTCATATCTTCATATAGTCCAACAGTCCGGCCAAAGGATATAGTCCGGCTGTCCGGAGACCCCCGAATCCAGGACTCCCTCAGTAGCCCCTGAACCAGGCTTCAATGACGATGAGTCCGGCGCGCAGTGTTGTTTTCGGCATTGCAAGGCGGGTTCCTCCTCTGAATACACCATGGAAGATTTTGAATACAAGGATAGTGTCCGACCCTGCAAAATAAGTTCCACATACCACCGTAGAGAGAATAATATTTCCACAAATCTAATCTGCTGACACGTTTTGGCAGCATGACATCACGCCATGGCCTGATAATTATTCGAACCGTTTTTCTATAACCAGCCCTGCACATAACGCGAGGCGGTCTCTTGACACGTCTTGTCAAAGCATAGATCGTGTTCCCCTTATTACGGGATTCTCATCAATACAAACGTGGGTAACCCAACCGTGCCTGTTGGTATGACTCCTAGATCTTAGGTAAGTCTCGAACGGCCACGAGGAGGACGCCCGATATCCATCCCCTTTATAAAGGGACAAGGCTTTTTCTTTTTTCCCTCCCGTGCTCAATCGAACCCTTCCCCCGCCTCGAGTTATAACACCCAAAGCCCAGGTCAGGTGCTTCAGACCTTCAATCATGTCCGGATCCAGCCTTGAAGGCCAGTGGATGCCTTCCTCCGTCACGCAGGAGGACATCAAGAAGTTGAGGGAAGCCAGATACCTGACCGCCGAAATTTCGCATAGGCTGCCCACCCGAGGGCAGGTGGTCCCTACTCCCGAACCCAACGAGAGCGTCGTGTTCGTCTCCCACCTCCTTCGAGGACTAGGCCTCGCTCTAGATCCCTTTGTTAGGGGTCTTATGTTCTATTACGGGTTGGATTTTCACGATCTGGCCCCGGATTCCCTTCTTCACATCTCGTAATTTATTGTCATTTGTGAGGCCTTCCTCCGCATTACCCTCACTTCGGCCTGTGGCTCAAGACCTTCGATGTGAAGCCGAAGATGGTCGAGGGGCAGTACGCAGCGTGCGAAGGTGCTCTAATAAGAAAAATTGCTGACGCTCCATGGCCAAAGGGTTCCTTTCCAAAGGTGTCCGGACTGTGGCAACATGAGTGGTTTTACGTCACAGCTCCCCGAAGTGCCAAGTGGGTAGCTGCCCCCACCTTTCGCTCGGGCCCTCCACCACAACTGATGTCATGGATCAGCAGGGGGTTGAGCTGGGGTCCAGCCAAGGACGTGCCAATACTGCAGAGCCATATCCGAGATCTCTTCGAGGGAGATTTCAGTCTGGTTATGGTAATGCAAGTTATGCTGGTTCGTCGAGTCCAGCCTTGCAAACGCCGGCCCCTCCGCATGTGGGAATTCAACCCGGAAGGACCGCGCACTATTCAGAATTTCCTCGGCATGACGCACAAGGAGATGTACAAATCGTTCTTCGGACCCCAAATAGAGTGTCCGGACACTACCGAGGACATGGGCCTGAGCTGTAACCGCCCCGCTGCTCAAGTAAGTAATCCCATGGCCGAACACACTGTCCTTTTATTTATCATGACATCATCCTGAAGAATCGCTATTTGACCAGGACTGGACAACAAAGGCAAAGATGATCTGGTGTTCGGCCCCCCTTCCTGAAGGCTTGGACAATCCGGTGCTGGAAAAGATGCTTGAGACAGCACCTTGTCTGGTGCCCTCAAAGGAAGATGAAGGGGGGGGGGATAAAGAGGACGAAAGCGGGCCTCCATCGCCCTATTCCAATCGAGGGAATGAGCGCCTCCGCGAGGGAGGATAACCAAGGGGAAGAATCTGGCATTCTCTCTCCCCGGGGAAACAAGAGGACTACCTCTAAAGATCCGGAAACTAAGGCTTCCAAACGGGAGAAGAAATCTCCGCTAGAGGGTCCTGCCTCGGAGGGTATTCTTGCCGCACAATGTCCGCGTGGGGATCAGCCCTCTACTGAGCTGTAAGTAATCAAAAAGTACTTAATAGTGAAGGTATCCTACCTTACTTCCGAAGACAATAACCGATGCTTGTAAGTTGTAGCCCGGATCGCAGCCCTTCTCGACAGAGTTCATCTTCGGGGGATCTTCTTCCGGAGATGATGGAGAGCGAAACGCCTCCCCCAGACTCCCCAGCTCAAGAAGCGGGCGACCTTGAAGTGTCGTCGCGAAGGGTATCTCTGGATCCAATATCGCCAAAGGATAACCCTTTGGCTGTCCGGCATCCCCAGTATCCGGCTCCTGAGGAGAGCGACAACAAGGGTCCGTACTGTGTGCGGTCGGACGCGCTGAAGGATCTTCTGGGGAAAGCTGTCGTCTCAGAAGCGCATCGTACACTAATGGGTACGGTAATTGAAAGGATTTCATCCGCCGAAAGCGGTTTGCATGAAGCTTTTATGAGTCTGCTGAAAGGCTTTGAGGTACGTAAAATAATGTATACCTTTAATAGTACCGCATACGTTAGGTATGCCCATGCAGATAGTAGCCCCTGAGACTCTGGTTGTCGTCGAGAACGGCAGCAAACAGAGGATCATAGTCCTAGGTAATAACCCGACCGCCTGTATGCACAGGTGGTTGAAGCTCCGGTGGCTAGCCGGACTGATGGGTTTGCCGAACTAAAGCGGCAGCTAGATGCGGCAGATGCCGACATCGTGCTTGTCAACAAGCGGCTTGACGAGGCACAGGGTGAGTGATTTTTCCTGGTGATCGTCACATAATAAGAGCAGCATGATGCCAGTATCTTTAATATGTTGTGACTGGAGATGGAGCTGCCACCATGGAGACCCTTCGGGCGGAGCTTGCCCGAGCCAAGGAGAAAGCAAGGAGTAGCAATGCGGTCGCTTTAAAGGCGACCAAAGAGTTAAGGGCTGTAACATCCCAAATTTTCAATTTGGAATGTTATACATTAGGTCATCATGCATATCATATTTTATTTTGCTTTTGGTTTTGATCCTAGAAAATCCTAAGCAACTCAAGGACCCACGGAGAGAGTTGAGGATTTCGTTATTTACATATTTGAGTTTTCTCAAATTATGTAAACAGGATCATTTGATTTTATTTATTTTTAATCAATTATTTCTATTACAAAAATATGAGAGAGGGAATAAAATGACTTTCCCAAAATATAGAAATATTGAAGATTTAATAAAAAAAATCAAATAAGATTTATTTCGGAGTTTTTCGGTATTTTTATTTGAATTTAGGAAAAATGCACATTTTTCAAAGTTGTAGTTTCGTCCCAAATAAATGTTCACTTTATCGGGCTTGATTTTAGGAACCCGGCAAAATTTATTTCGTGATTTTTGGAGTCCATTTAGTATTTCTTTTTATTTTTCTTCCGAGCGGATTTATATAAAAAAAAACGGAACCGACTCCGGGCCGTACCCGGCCAGGAATCTGCCGACCGGGCCTTTAAATAGCAACCGCCCCGGCCCGAGGAGAGCCCAGCCGCTGCCGCCGCCTAAACCCTAACCCTAGCCCCAGCCCCGCCGCCGCCGCCACCGCCGCCCGCCGCCGCCGCCGCCCGCCGCCGCCGCCCGCCGCCGCCGCCGCCCGCCGCCGCCGCCGGAGCCGCGCGACTTTTGAGGTTCGCCGCCGCCTCGTTTTCCATGCAGTTTTCTTTTTTTTTAGAAAAATTTCTGTTCGTCGTTTGTCTTTTTCGTTGGATTTTTCCGCGGTTATTTTCTGATCGTGATTTCTGATCCGATTTTTGTTTTAGTATAACTTTTCGCTCGTTTATCGGAATTAGGCGATTCAAGCGCCTGGAGTTTCATCTTGAAACCCTCTTTCCGAATAATCAACTTAAACAAGTTTTTGCTACTGTAAAATTTACCCTAGATCCAGATTGCTAGAACGAAGTTGTTTTCTTTCGCCGTTTGATTTCTTTTGCTTCGTTCGATTTGATTCTTTTTGCCAACCAGGGTTCTTAAGTTGAACTTTCTGGTTAGATCTTCTATTTGAGTTTTACCTGTGCATTAGATGAGTACTTATTGTATGCTTGTTGTTTGTCTGCGATAGAATACCCGGAGTGCGCCGCTTGTTACTTCGAATCTCTAGGTTACGCGGATCATCAGCAAGGCAAGTAACACTTTGATCATACCTTTTCTACAACCCAGTTTTATTGCATTAGATCAATCCTCACACATTGCATGATTAGGATCTAATTAAACTGTGGGATGGGAAGTAGATGAGGTAGTACCTATTACCTGTTTATTATCAAACCTTTGGGAGTTACTTCTACGTTTGCTTATTATGCCATGCTATGCTAGTAGACGTGGATTGGGTGAGTGATATCAATGACAGATGTGAGATTGATAATTAAGGGTTTATCTAAGGTGGCAACCTAACACACATCTGGGTGGATTGAGGCACCTGGGGTTACCAGGACTTGCCTGTTTTCTTTTGGACCGCCACCCAGGCCCAAAGGGATCATGAGATTATTCATACTAGAAACTTCCGTGTGCAGCCACAAGCCAATATGGGCTCTGGCATAGTTGACTAAGTTGTGCGAACTCTTACAGTGGTAGACTAGCAGATGTAGGGGAAAGTAGGTGTACCGGTCTACCCGTCGTAAGGTGCTAGCGCTTCTGAAAGACTGTGTCTCGGTCATCCGTTTCTCAAACACCATGTAGTGCGAGAAACCAAACGGAGGCGATCGAGTCTTGTGGGGAAAAGTGCGCAAACCTCTGCAGAGTGTAATAAACTAATCATGGTTAGCCGTGTCCCCGGTTATGGACAATCTTGAGTATCTAGTACTTGGATTTTCATGTGAATCTCAACATGTTACTCTAAAATTAATTTTGATGTGTTTTAATGATGTTATTTAATTGGGATTGAGAATGCTGTCAACCATTCTCAATGTTTCACAACCATCATGATAGTAATTAAGTTTATTCCTTTGAAGTAGGGAAAAATTGGCTTTACGCAAAAACTGTAACCATAGAGCTTTCCACCAGCCAAATATGCATATAGTATAGTTGTTGCATTCCATTATTCTCTATGTGTTACCTTGCCAGCATATTCCATGTGCGGACCCGTTTCGGGCTGCAACGTTAATGTTGCAGACTTTTCAGACGACGATTAAGGAGTCTTTAGGTCGTGGTTCTATACTCAGTGATGCCGTTGGAGTTGATGGACTCACTTATCTTCCAAGCCTTCCGCTGTTATCGTCACTAGATGGCCTTAAGCCATATTTATTGTAATAAGTTCTCTTTTGAGACACTCGATGTAATAAGTGTGTGATTGCTACTCTGCTATAAATCCTCCGAGTACTGTGTGGTGTCAGCATTACTGATCCAGGGATGACACCGGAGCACAGCGATCAGACTGTTTGAGGTCTGGTCGCTACAAGGGCCGAACAGGCCGCACATTGAGGGAGCAAAGAAAAAACTGCCAAGATGGCCATGGAGTTAAAAGATGCTGCTGACCGTTACCGGCTTCTTGAAGAGGAGAACCGGGCGAAGGTGACGGACCTGGAGAAGGCCCGGGTGGCTGCTAAGGAAGCCCGCTCCAAAATTAGAGCAATGAAGGAGGAGCTGAATCAAGCTGCAGATATCGTGTCTGGGAAGCCCTTCTTGTTGCGGACTAAGTTTGGAGATCCGAAGTATGCTCCTCTAGACCGGCTATGGAGTTCTGCGGATGCGTACATGGATTTGGCTGCAAGTACTGCGGATGCAACCAAGTACTTCAAGGATCAAGAAGGCCCTGAAGTGGAGAAGCTGTTCTAGTCATAGTTTCACACTCCAGTCCGTCCGCTGTTGCTAAATGAGCGATTGACTGATTGGGCCGAGCTCCATAGATTATCCGGACTGCCATGAGGTCTGTTGTGGATCATTTGTGGCCAGGAGGGCCAAGGCCGAATAGCTACTTTAGCTTAGTGCAACAATTCCTTGGCGCTGTGCCACACATCGATGCTATAAAGAGATCAGCGTGCATAGAAGGTGCTTGGATGGCCCTTGCCCGTGTCAAAACATACTGGGCGGAGATGGATGCCACCACTGTTGCGGCACAGGGTTCGGCTATAGGCCGAGTGGCTGCCGAGCACTACTTTGAAGAAGTTCTTGAAGGCGCTCGTTCGATAGAGGCTCAGTGCTTGAAGAATATTATGTTTGAGTGACATGTATTCCCATTGTAGAAACAATGTTTTATTGAATTTATCAAGGCTGTATTTATACTTTTTCCCTAAAGTACTATGATGCCTCCTGTGCGGACGTTTAGTATATATGTATATAACCTGAAAGATGGCAGTCGTCGGCTTCAACCCCCACGCATATAATGCGGGGGTGTTCGCAGAAGACACATGTTCACACTTGATCCAACGTCTTGGTCCATTAAGGAGGTGATGGCGCAGCGAACTAGGCAACCAGACTATAATGCTTTAACACTTTCACTTAGCCAGATGAGTTCGACAGTGGGGCTACTATATAGCCCCTGGTGGCTCCGCGCTCATCCGGATTCGGGGCGCGTACATGCCTAGCCGGGAAACGGCCCTTCGTTAAGGCGGAGGAACCCCGAAGATTTCGCTAGGTCATCGAGTGGTTGACCAGTCTCACGCTATATCATGACAGTCAGTCTTCGGCTTTCTCTACTGAGGTGCTCGTCCAGATGAACCAGGGCACAATCGCAGTAGTTCTCCTGGTGCCGCCTTAGCCGATAGAGCGAAATGTAAGGCAGCAAAGCACAGGAGCCAGGCAAACCCAACATTTGACCAAAGACATGATTCGGAGCTGATGCATATAAGGCCAAACTCACGACGCCGAACACTCCCTAAGGTATTCGGTCTTTATGATGTAAACCGGGCCTAAACAGTGCCCTTGGTAATAAGCCCCTGGTGTCCAGGTACATGCAATATCCTGACGTGGTCACATGCCAACACGTCAGCATCCTTCTCAATGTACTGAGAATCCGAGGGATGTGTATCAAGAAGAGACAGTAAAAAAGGTTTACGCAGGGTCTTAATCTAAACAGAATCCTTGGAATGGGTCCCTGCTGCACGTCTGCGCCTGTGTCTCCATTGTGCCGTGTCCTAGACGGTAGCACGATGGTCATCTGTAAAAGAGAGGAACTTAGTTGAAAAGTTGTCGTGCAAAAAGGTAGGTTATACTAAATAAACTATATACAATTCAAGATGAGTAAAGTTGAGCCTAATTGCTACTTGTTTGCGCGCGTTGAGCCCCTTGTATTGTAATAGGGGTATAGCCATCAAAACCTGTATCAAGTACATATAGCTGCGCCGGACTCGTCTAACTGCGTCCGTGGTCTTAACGACCTGGCAGATGCATTAGTTGGTGAGGCCGTTTAGTGTGCGGCTACCAAGGTAGCCGCACGGTCTTCCGCGCGCAAGGAGCGCTCGATATTTCCATTTACTATAATGATGCCACATGGACTGGGCATCTTAAGCATGAGAGAAGCGTAATGCGGTATTGCGTTAAAGCGAGCGAAAGCTTCGCGTCCGAGTAGTGCTTGATAACCACTTTGGAACGGAGCGATGTGGAATGTTAAATTTTCGCTGCGGAAGTTATCGGGAAAGCCGAATATAACCTCTAGTAGCAGGGAGCTCGTGCAATGGGCCTCTGGGCTTGGCGTTACTCCTTTAAAGGTAGTATTGCTGTGGCTAATTTTTGTTGGGTCTATCCCCATTTTGCGGACTGTGTCCTGATATATCATGTTTAAACTACTGCCGCCGTCCATCAGGACTCGTGTGAAGTGGTATCCGTCAATTATTGGATCTAATACCAAGGCAGCCCATCCTGCACACCGGATACTTGCCGAGTAATCCCGATGGTCGAAGGTGATCGGTTGGGACGACCAGTGGCAGAACTCCGCTGTGATAGGCCCTGGGCATGTGTCTCTAGGAGTGCCGCTTTGTTTCTCCCCTTTGTCACATGTAACACGTTTACTGTTTTGACTTCTGGTGGGAATTTCTTCTGTTCCCCAGTGCTTTGCTTGCGAGGCTCGTCCTCGTCTTCGCTTGGTGTATCCTGCCCCTTATGTTCGGCGTTGAGCTTGCCGGACTGCTTGAAGACCCAACATTCTCTATGGGTATGATTTGCAGGTTTATCGGGGGTGCTATGGATCTGACATATTTGGTCCAGAATCTTGTTTAGGCTGGACAGTTTGTCTCTGTTGCCTTTGGAGGGCAGCTTTTGCTGACCTGGCCGAGAGCTTCTGAATCCGGCGTTTACCGCCGTACTCTTCGGGCTGTCTTCTTTATTCCGGCGCTTATTTTTGCTGCGTCGTGATTTACCGTTTCCGTCCTTGACTTCTGATGTACTTGGGTTGCTGGTGCTGCATCGGGCTAACCAGCTGTCCTCGCACGCGCAAAAGCAGGTCATGAGGCTTGTTAATGCTGCCATTGTTCTCGGCTTTTCTTGGCCGAGGTGTCTGGCAAGCCATTCGTCTCGAACGCTGTGCTTGAAAGCTGCTACGGCTTCGGCGTCTGAACAGTCGACTATTTGATTCTTTTTAGTGAGGAACCTGTTCCAAAGCTTTCGGGCTGACTCTCTGGGCTGTTTAGTTATATGACTTAAATCGTCTGCATCCGGTGGTCGGACATAGGTCCCTTGAAAATTTGCCCGAAAAGCGTCTTCAAGCTCTTCCCAGCTTCCAATGGAGTTTTCTGGGAGGCTTTTAAGCCAGTGACGAGCTAGCCCTTTGAGCTTGAGGGGTAAGTACTTGATGGCGTGGAGATCGTCTCCTCGAGCCATGTGGATATGGAGGATGTAGTCCTCAATCCAGACCCCAGGGTCTGTCATTCCGTCGTACGCCTCTATGTTTACGGGTGTGAATCCCTCTGGAAATTCATGGTCCAGAACCTCATCGGTGAAACATAGAGGGTGTGCGGCACCCCTGTATTTGGGTGTACCATGGTGTTCAGATGTTTGTTGTGCTTCATGGCATGCTGGAGCGCGCTTGCGTGGCCCGTATATGGATCTGGTTGCGCCGTCCTTTTGATGCGAGCCCTCGCGTGGATCGTGTACTGGCTTATGTGCGGCGTCGTTTGCCGCTCTATGTTGGCCACGAGGTCGTCTATCCGACCGGATGGCCGTTTTGTTTTTTAATTGCGGGGAATCTAAGGTCTCCTCATCGAATTCAGGTAGCAACTTTCGCTTCGGGTAGCTCCTGGTGTGGCGATTACCGCCGTACTTCGCTGCAGTGTTGAGTACTTCACTCCATCTGATTCTGAGTGTGTCTTGTGCAACCCCGAGCCTTTGCTTCTGCTTTTTCAGACTCCTCGCAGTGGAAACAAGCCTTTGATGGGCATTCTATTGCTTCGGGTGCCTGTCCGGTGTGATGTCGTCCGGACTGTTATCTTTGACGGAGTCGGGTTGTTCGGTTTGATTCTCCGTGTTGCCGTGGTCGGGCGATGGTTCACCCTGCTCTATCGCTGGGTCTATATGATCGTTGTTTCTGCCGAGGCGGGATTTGGAGTGGCGCTTACGCCGCCGCTTTGACTGCTTTCGAGGGAACAACCCTTCGCTGCGTCCTTCCGTTCCTCATCGTCGTTTTCTTTGGGTGTGTCCACCATGTATACGCCATATGATGAAGTGGGCGTCCAGTGCCCTGTGGGCAGTGGTTCCTGTTCGTCTCCTACATCGTCGTCCATACCGTCGATGTCTTCGGAGTCGAAGTCGAGCATGTCGGTCAAATCGTCGATAGTGGCTACTAAGTGGGTGGTGGGTGGGCGGCGAATTTCTTCGTCATCCGCATCCCAATCCTGCTGGACATAGTTCGGCCAGGACTCTCCTGACAAGGAGAGAGACCTTAGTGAGTTCAGTATGTCGCCGAAGGGCAAGTGCTGAAAGATATCCGTGGAGGTAAACTCCATGATCGGCACCCAGTTGGATTCGATAGGCACGGGCGCAGGCGGTTCGGAGTCCGTGGCCGGGGAAGAATCCGGTAGTTTGGCATCACGGCTCTCGTGAAGGGTAAGGTCAATACTCAGCTCGATCACCGCTGAGAATATGGCCTTCGTGGCGGGGTCTATCCACCCGTCCATGGATGGCGCAATTGGCTCCGAATTGAGGGTCGGAGCGGTTGCCGGTGCGGTCTCCTAAACACCATCTGATGGTAGAGCTAAATTATGCTCATCGTGACCGTGCGGCGCACTCGGCAGGGGCTCAAATCCGTCGAAGATCAAGTCTCCGCGGATATCGGCCGTGTAGTTTAAGCTTCCAAACCTGACCTGGTGGCCAGGGGCATAACTCTCGATCTGCTCCCGATGGCCAAGCGAGTTGGCCCGCAGTGCGAAGCCGCCGATACAAAGATCTGTCCGGGGAGAAAAGTCTCACCCTGGACTGCATCGCTATCGATGATTGAAGGAGCCATCAAGACTAATGATGATGACACAGAGGAACTCTCAATGAAAGCACCAATGTCGGTGTCAAAACCGGCGGATCTTGGGTAGGGGGTCCCGAACTGTGCGTCTAAGGCGGATGGTAACAGGAGGCAGGGGACACGATGTTTTACCCAGGTTCGGGCCCTCTTGATGGAGGTAAAACCCTATGTCCTGCTTGATTATTCTTGATAATATGAGTAGTACAAGAGTTGATCTACCACGAGATCGGAGAGGCTAAACCCTAGAAGCTAGCCTATGGTATGATTGTCTGTTGTCCTACGGACTAAAACCCTCCGGTTTATATAGACACCGGAGGAGGCTAGGGTTACACAAGGTCGGTTACAAAGGAGGAGATATGCATATCCGTATTGCCCAGCTTGCCTTCCACGTCAAGTAGAGTCCCATCCGGACACGGGACGAAGTCTTCAATCTCGTATCTTCATAGTCCAACAGTCCGGCTGTCCGGAGACCCCCTAATCCAGGACTCACTCAGCCACCCTAACTCAAAATCAGGAGAGCTTGGAGAGGATCATAGAGACCAAGTTCTATGATCTTGACCTCAAGGTGACCGAGATATAGACTTCAGTTGAGCAGCTCCAGGAGGAAGCTGAGGAGAGGAGAGGAAGGGCAACTACGGATGATTTTCAGCGTGTGCCAAGGAGTCAGAGGTCAGCTATAGTGCCGGTATCTGATACAAGAGCTACTTCATCTGCACGAGCAACAGCTTTAGTACCACCTCCAGCACCTGCTCCACCAGCTCCAACATCATCCACTGATGCCTTCGTCCTTGGAGTTCTCTCTACACCAGCTCCCGAAGACCAAGCCTGAGAGACACATAGCACTATGCATTTTTGTCTTTTTGGTAACTTGTTGCCAAAGGGGGAGAAACGTATAGATCATAGGCTTCGAGAGAGAGTGTTTTGCTTCTTTATCTCTCTTGTTTTTGGTTGAACTTTATTGTGTGCTTGGTTGATACTCTATGTCCTTGTGTGAGATACTTGTATGATCATGTGTTTGATCATATGCTACCTTAATGCTTGCTTGGATGCCATTATCTTTTATATCCTTATATGATCATTCACTTTGCTTGGTGATGAGTGCATGTTTTAATTCATATCATTTTGAGAGCTCCACCAAGATGTATGTGGCATGGAAGAGTGACCCATGATCCTAATTGATTGTGCATTCACATTCAAAAGCAAATCTTAAATAGTGCACAAATTTAGGGGGAGCTCTTGCTTATCACATACTTCTCAAAGCGACGATGTATTTCAATCTTATTATCATTTGTCAAAGCTTTGATCTATATGTTGTCATCAATTACAAAGAAGGGGGAGATTGAAAGTGCAACTATCCCTGGGTGGTTTTGGTAATTATTAACAACATATAGCTCATTGAACTAATACTATTTCAAGATGATCATTTCAGAAAGTTCAATGATTGGCATGGCATGGATTAAGAATGCGGACCCCTCAAAATGCTAAGGACACATATTGGCTCAAGCTCAAGACTCTACCTTTTTAATTTTAGTGATCCAATATCACATTGAGTCCATAGGAAAAGCCAATACTATTAAAAGGGTATGAGGTGTTGCTTAATGGCCTACTTGCTCAAAATGCTTAGTGATATGCTCCCAAAACCCTCAACCACTTTCTCATATCCACATATGTCCCAAACCAAAAGTCAAACTCGGCCCCACCGAAATGTTCTATCCGGTGCCACCGAGTTCACTTGACATAGCCACTGCTAGAAACCCTAGTCATATCGGTCGTACCGATAGGGATCCCGGTCTCACCGAGATGGGATTACAAACTCTCTGTTTCCCTTCGTAACGTTTCAGTCCAACCGAGATGAGCGATCGGTCCCACCGAGTTCGCAATGCAAACTCTCTGTTTCCCTTTCGTAACGTTTCAGTCTCACCGAAATGAGCGATTCGGTCCCATCGAGTTTGCCTTACCAACTCCCTAGTTAGCTTATTACCAAAATCGGTCCCACCGAATTTGTGTAATCGGTCTCACCGAGATTACGTTATGCCGTAACCCTAATCAAATCGATCCCACCGAGTTGACATGTCGGTCCCACTGAAAAGCCTAACGTTCTCATTTTGAACTGAATCGGTCCCATCGAGTTTTCTGATTTGGTCCTACCGAGTTTGGTGAATTGTGTGTAACGGTTAGATTTTGTGCGGAGGTTATAAATACCCCTCCACCCACTCTTCACTCGAGGAGAGAGCTATCAGAACATGCCTACACTTCCAACCTTCATTTTTTGAGAGAGAACCACCTACTCATGTGTTGAGACCAAGATATTCCATTCCAACCATATGAATCTTGATCTCTAACCTTCCCCAAGTTGCTTTCCACTCAAATCATCTTTCCACCAAATCCAAATCAGTGAGAGAGAGTTGAGTGTTGGGGAGACTATCATTTGAAGCACAAGAGCAAGGAGTTCATCATCATAACACCATTTATTACCTTTTGGAGAGTGGTGTCTCCTAGATTGGTTAGGTGTCACTTGGGAGCCTCCGTCAAGATTGTGGAGTTGAACCAAGGAGTTTGTACGGGCAAGGAGATCGCCTACTTCATGAAGATCTACCCTAGTGAGGCAGGTCCTTCGTGGGCGATGGGCATGGTGGGATAGACAAGGTTGCTTCTTTGTGGACCCTTCGTGGGTGGAGCCCTCCGTGGACTCATGCAACTGTTACCCTTCGTGGGTTGAAGTCTCCATCAACGTGGATGTACGATAGCACCACCTATCGGAACCACGCCAAAAATCTCTGTGTCTACATTGCGTTCGCTCCCTCCAAACTCCTCCCTTTACCTTCATGTGCAATGTTTTACATTCCGCTGCTATACTCTTAGAGTGCATGTGTAGGTTGATTGCTTGACTTGTGCTAAGTTGTTAAAATTTGCCAGGACTTAAAATTGGGAAAAGGCTAGATTTTTATTTGGTCAAGTAGTCTAATGACCCCCCCTCTAGACATACTTTCGATCCTACATTAACATATTATATTATGGGTCGGAAGGATTTTATTGCATTCTTACAAATTATTGGCTGATTAACTGCTGATGTATCCATGGGTTAGAGTTAGTTTGAGCTAGTTCGGGCTCAAATAGCCCTAAAGTACATCTAAACATGAGGGCTAGTTTGAGCTAATTGCATGTAACCCACCCAAAAAACTATCCAACCCAAGAGGTGCTAATTGGAGCTAGTTCTCCTAGTGCATTTATTGTCAATCTAACCCTGTCATCCAAACACCTCTTTGGATGGAGTTAGTTCAGGGTTAGTCATGAGCTAGAAACTAACTCTAACCTCTAGCTAAGTTGAGTATCCAAATAGGGCTGTGTTGTTGTTGCTGCTGCTGCTCTTCTATATATATCTAGACATCATCAGAACATTAAGGTAACACTCTTCCTAGTTGCTATGTAGCCTAGGATTGCATATTTAGACATTAAGTACAATGCATGTTGCTATGTATCCTCAGATATATTACATATGGACCTAGTTAACCTAACGATAAATGAGTTATAGATATATTCAGTTAAAAGTCTGATTCACCGATTAGTCCCTTATCAGCCCCCGGCCTATGTGGTACCAGCTACCAATATCCTGAACAGTGAGTATATATAAGCCATGGGATGAAACTAACCTCCATGGAAAACAATAGTCGTTCCCAAAATTGTCCTGTGTAGGTACATCGAGAGGCATGTTAAGCACAACAGGCTAAACATCAACCAAAATTATCCATGGAAGACAAAATAATCTCCAAAAGATAGCTTCAGTGTGCAGGTTTAAGCACGCTAGTAAAGCAAAACAAGTGGAAAGGTGCGTTAAGTGCAACAGGCCTAACATTTAACAACAAGCAAACATAGTCATTCAAACTGGTATTGTGTCGGTCTAAGTACACTGGTTATTGTTAAATAAAAATGGAAAGGCGTGTTAACTACAAGATGCAGCAACCAAATGTAGTCATTCATAGTGGTATTGTTGAAACTGGTACTGATGAAATTGAACTGCACATTTCATACTTGCACATATAGAACATCATGTTGTGAATAACTGGAATAAACAAGGCATACTACGGACAACCAAAGATAGCATTTGAAACTGGACATATGCTAACTACAAACAACCGAACAATCAAAAAACTATAAAAGAGGCATATGCTAGCTATAACAGGCTTAACAACAAGCAAATATATGCATTCCTATCGGTATGTTTAAAACTTGAATGATGAAATGTACTACACAGTAAATAATTCAACATACAGAGCATCACATTGTGAACAACTGAAATAAACAAGGCATACTGCAAACAACCAAATATAGCAATTAAAACTGGACATATTCTTACTACACTACAAAAGGGACTCGACAAAACAAATCATGGGTTTCCCCCTGTAAAGAGGCCCGACAAAACAAATCATGGGTTTCCTCACTTGTCACAGATGGGCTCATTCCCGTGGGAAGAGCACGGACCCTGGATGTGCTCCATGTTGTCGCAGATGGGCTCCTTACCCTTGAAAGAGCACGGTTGTAGGGTGCCCTCCCTGATGTTGCAGACGGGCTCTTTCCCCTTGGAAGAGCATATGGGCCCTTTCCCCTTGGAAGATCCAAAGAGGGTGGCCTCCTCGTGGTTGCCGTCAATGAGGTCTGACTTGGAAGTTGTGGATCCCAAGCCAGCGTCGCAGAACGTGTCCTTCAGAAATGACAAAAGGGGCTCGATGGCGATGTAGGATGGAAAATTGTTGATAGCGAGCCAGAGGAGATTAGCGGAGGGGCCATGGATGAGATCGACGGCTGTTGAACCCGAGGTGTTGGGGTGGGCCACTTAACCTGTGACATAGCCCACCTCAGGTTATCACTGTCGATGACCTCGATGTCGTAGCCGGCGTCCGTGACATACCCGCATACTCTAGCCCGCTGATTGAGTGCCTGCAGCCAATAATGGTCGTCAGCTTCCTCGGCGACATCGGGCGAAGAGACCGCAATACACCTCTTTTGGGCATGTCGCTCCTCAAGCTCCATGGGAAGCGTAGCCGGGCTTAGGCTGCGACGCTCTGGAGTGGGGGATAGGATGGGGACCTATGGGAAAGGGGGCGTTTGGTAGTAGTCATCTGAGAAACTCAGGGCGGCCTGGGTATGGAGATTGGTGGGTAAGCTGCACGGGCAAACCAGCACATGTTGACAATGGAGGCCTTGCAGTGGCGGCGGCGGGGACCTTGCCAGGGTTTTGAGTGAGGGACGGTGTGTGTGTGCGTGCGCCCGAGGAGGTTTTGGTGTGTGTGTGTGTGTGGAGGGGGTGGGCGGGGTGTGTGTTTGAGGAAATGACACGGGTATTGAAAATTTTACTACACGAGAGTTAGACGCGGGAGTGAAATGCTGGGGCTATTGAAAATTTTGATGATGGTGTATCGCACACGGTCCGGAGATAACAACAGCGTGTTATGAAACAGAAAAACCCTTGAGGCGGGCAGATATTTTCAAGGGATGCAGGCGGGATTGGGAACAAGAAACATCACACACAGTCGAAACACAATAACTATGTGTTATCAAACAGAAAAAAATCTACAGGCGGGTAGATGTTTTTGAGAGGGGAAGCCTCATGGAGCCAAATGTACTGTGCGGATGTGTGCGTGACAGGGGCACCAGCGTGGCACACTATTAGTTTGAGTGAACCGTGTCTGTTGCACCATTCGACTTGTCTAATGTTCATAAATTTGGCGAAAAATGACGCAGGAGAGGGTCAGAACACGAACACGCTTGCATGTGGACCAAATTTATGTATGAAAAGGGTGGTTTGATGTTCAAATACCAAATGCAACTTCGATGTGGCACCTTGATACGTCTCCAATGCATCTATAATTTTTGATTGTTCCATGCTGTTATATTATCATTCTTGGATGTTTTATAATCATTTTATATCATTTTTGGGTACTAACCTATTGACATAGTGCCAAGTGTCAGTTGCTGTTTTTTTGCATGTTTTTTAAATCACAGGTAATCAATATCAAACGGAGTCCAAATGCAGCGAAACTATTTGTGGATATTTTTTGGACCAGAAGACATCCAATGGGCCGGAGAAGCGCCTAGGGGGTGCTTCGAGGGGAGCACAACCCACCAAGGCGTGCTTGGAGGCCCAGGCACGCCCTGGTGGGTTGTGCCCACCTCGGGTGCCCCCGGACTACTTGTTTACTCTATAAATACCCCCAATATTCCAGGAACCCTAGGGGAGTCGACGAAAATCATTTCCAGCCGCCGCAAGTTCCAAAACCACCTGATCCAATCTAGACACCATCTCGGAGGGGTTCATCATGTCCATTGGTGCCTCTCCGATGATGCATGAATAGTTCTTTGTAGACCTTCGGGTCCGTAGTTAGTAGCTAGATGGCTTCTGTCGGTGTCAAAACCGGCGGATCTCGGGTAGGGGGTCCCGAACTGTGTGTCTAGGCGGATGGTAACAGGAGACAAGGGACACGTTGTTTTTACCCAGGTTCGGGCCCTCTCGATGGAGGTAAAACCCTACTCCTGCTTGATTAATATTGATGATATGGGCAGTACAAGAGTAGATCTACCACGAGATCAAGGAGGCTAAACCCTAGAAGCTAGCCTATGGTATGATTGTTGTTCGTACTACGAACTAAAACCCTCCGGTTTATATAGACACGAAGAGGGCTAGGGTTACACAGAGTCGGTTACAATGGTAGGAGATCTACATATCCGTATCGCCAAGCTTGCCTTCCACACCAAGGAAAGTCCCTTCCGGACACGGGACGAAGTCTTCAATCATGTATCTTCGTAGTCCAGGAGTCCGGCCGAAGGTATAGTCTGGCCATCCAGACACCCCTAATCCAGGACTCCCTCAGTAGCCCCTGAACCAGGCTTCAATGACGACGAGTCCGGCGCGCAGATTGTCTTCGGCATTGCAAGGCGGGTTCCTCCTCCAAGTACTTCATAGAAGATTTTGAACACAAAGGTAGTGTCCGGCTCTGCAAAATAAGTTTCCACATATTGCCATAGAGAGAATAATATTTACACAAATCTAATCTGCTAACGTATTCCGTAGCATGACATCACACCACGGCCAAGTCTTTATTTGAATCGTTTTACTGTCCCACCTCAGCGCGTTTAGCGAGGCGGTTTCCTTGGCACGTCTTGTCAAAGCAGAGATCGTGTCCCCTTATTCTGGGATTCTCATCAATACGGGCGTGGGTAACCCAACCGCGCCATTGATTACGGTGCTTGGGAGATAAGCGAGTTTTACCAGGCTGGTGGGGACGCATAGTCGCGTCCACCCATATAAGGGGATAAGGATCCACCTTTTCATCCATGCCTTCTTCCTCCTTTGCCGATCCATTTCCGCGCACTCGAGCTCCAGCGCCCAA
This sequence comes from Triticum urartu, assembly GCF_003073215.2. Classification (NCBI taxonomy): domain Eukaryota; kingdom Viridiplantae; phylum Streptophyta; class Magnoliopsida; order Poales; family Poaceae; genus Triticum; species Triticum urartu. Next base: position 84,370,574 of record NC_053024.1, on the reverse strand, counting down.
GTCCGCACACCCCACCTCAACCTTCTCCAGCCATGTCCGGAGCGGGAGGCAAGTGGATGGTCTCCTCCGTCACAGAGGGACACATCAAAAAACTGAGGAAGGCCGGATACTTGTCTAACGACATTGCGCACCGGCTTCCCGAAGAGGGGCAGCTCATCCCCACCCCTAGGCCCCATGAGAGGGTGGTGTTCCTCCCCCATTTCCTCCGCGGACTGGGCTTCCCTCTCCACCCATTTGTCCGGGGGCTCATGTTCTACTATGGCCTAGATTTCCACGATCTGGCCCCGAACTTTGTCCTCAACATCTCAGCATTTATCGTCGTGTGCGAGGCTTTCCTCTGCATCCGCCCCCATTTCGGCCTATGGCTCAAGACTTTCAATGTCAAGCCGAAGGTGGTGCGAGGCACCCAGGCGGAGTGCAGAGGCGCCATGGTGGGCAAGATGCCCAACGTCCTATGGCTCGAGGGCTCCTTCGTGGAGACCCTAAAGGGGTGGCAATCGGGGTGGTTTTACATCACCGAGCCGCGTGACCCTGAATGGGTCGCAACCCCCGAGTTCTGATCCGGACCCCCTATGCGGCTCACCTCCTAGAAAGAGACGGGCCTGTCATGGGGTAAAAAAGGAGAGCTGACCGGACTCCAAACATGCGTCCAAACCCTGGTGGACAAGAAGCTCAAACTTGTCAACGTAGTCCAGGTTATGCTCATCCGCCGGATCCTCCCGTGTCAACAACGGGCTTTCAACCTGTGGGAGTTCGACCTGGCATAGCACCGAACTCTGAGCAGGCTCTTCGACACGACGTATGAAGATGCCTAGAAGGTGCTTTTCAAGGGCGCCGAGGCCCCCGCATCCGCTACCGAGGATCGCTGATTCAGCACGCAGCATCACGCTAGTGCGGTAAGCTGTTTTTACCTTTTACAGGGTATTAGTTTTTCATAGTTTGACTCCATGCGGGATCTAAGCTCCCTTACCTTTGACAGGATTGGCAGGAGACGTCCGGACAGATCAACTGTCCGGCTCCTTTGCCCGAAGGCCCAGCGGACGCTCGCTTGGCGAAGCTGCTGGTTCCGGCACCCTATGTGGTGCCGGAGAAGAAGGCCAAGAAGAAGGCCACGGGGACTCGAAAGAGTGCCCGGCGCCTGGAGGTGCCGGATTCATCATCCGACGACTCCAAGACGCACTCCTCCCGTGAAGACGACGAGGAGGAAGAAGATTCCTCTCCCCCTCCAGCGGGGGGAGGGAAGAAAAGGAAGGCCGCCCCAACTGGGGAGGCCGAAGGGTCCAAGAAGGGGAAGACCCTTCCTCCGGACTACTCCACCAACGCCGACGACGGTGAAGAGGAGTGGCCGCACAGGGCCAAGCCCCTGGCGAGATCGTAAGTATTCGTACACCAGAGCAATTCATAGTGTTCCTTTCTTGCACAGCTCCTCCTTACGCCGAATATGACTATGCAGTCCGCCCAAGGCCGGGCTCGACGAGTCATCGAGCGGCTCCCTGGATTCGTCGGATGTGAATTCGCTTCCGACGGCTACCTCCCCCCACCCTACAAACGACGTCGAGGTGGCGTCCCAACAGGTTCCAAGCCAGGAGGAGGTGGTCCTGGAGGCGCCGCAAGGCGACCTCCCGAACTCTAGGCGTAAAGGGGATAGAACCCCCAAGGGCTCCAAGTCCGGCCTTGAGCCGAACACCGCGCCAGAACCTTCAACGGTTTCGGACTCCGGTAGGCAGCCTCCTTCCAAGAGGAGCAAGCCTACCGAGCTGGTGACCTCCGTTCAACCGTAGGCACCGGACAATTTGCTGGAGGTGCTTAACGGCGCCTCCATCGACGAGGAGCATCGCACTATTATGAGTGCGGTAATCCAAAAGGTTTAGTCTGCCAAGAGCGGACTGACTGAAGCCTGTGCCAGCCTTCTAACAGGCTTTGAGGTAAGTAAAGAATATGTAAAAATATTACCGCATACACAGTAGCCCCTGATGCTCTGTTCGGCATTCGGAAAGAAAAGCCGAATAGAGGATCTAATAACATTCGCTGGAGTCTAACATAATCAAGTCAATATGCGTATGCAGGCTTCGCTGCTGGCCTCCGCCGCATTGACTGCGGAGGTGGATACGCTGAAGCAAAACCTCGCGCGGTCCGAGAACGAGCTCGGCCATGCCAAGAGGCAACTCAAGGAGAGGGAAGGTAAGTAATACCTTGCGCAAGTATATAGAGAAGATGTGGTTGCAAAAAATGACAGGATCAACGTGCTATTATAGGGGCCACGACCGAGGTGGCAACCCTTAAGAAAGCGCTGTCCGAGGCCGAAAACAGAGCGGCCACGGAGCGCACAGAGAGAGGGAAGCAGGAGGCGCGGGTGGAGGAGTTGCAGAAAGAGCTCCAGGCTCTCGTGAAAAAACACGAGAGTTTGGAGCTTGACTCAAAGACGCAAGCGTCCAAGCTTGCGGCAGCCCTCGAAAGCGCGAAGTCTGCCAAGGCCGAAGCCCAGAAAGCCCTCCAAGAAATTGAAGAGATGAAGAAGATAGCGGCGGGTAAGGCATTCATTATGCAAAGCAAGCACATGAAAGTGAATTACTTGTTACTTACCCGAGTCCGGAGCTCTCCAGGAGCATACGTAGATTTGCCCCGCAGTGCGTCTGATGCCGCTGCCTACTACCAATCCGAGGAGGGGATCTCGATTGAGAAGGTATTCTGGTCTCAGTATGCTGAGGCCGGACACCTGGTGCCTTTGAGAGACCAGCTGAAGCAAATGGTCGAGCTCCACAAGGTGGTCGAACAGGCCATAAAGGGCCTCATAGTTCGGCTTTGGCCCTGAGAGGCTCTGCCTGGGAGCTACTTCGGGCTGGTGAGGCGGCTGGTGGATGCCTGTCCATGGCTTGAAGTAATCAAGCGCTCCATCTGCATCGAAGGTGCCCGTAGGGCGCTTGCCTATGCTAAAGTGCACTGGGGCAAGATGGATGCGGAGAAGCTGGTGAAGGACGGGCCGCCGCCGGGCAAGGAGCATCGCGTCCCGGAAGCGTATTATGAGGGCATCCTAAAGGGTGCCCGCCTTATAGCGGATGAATGCTCCAAAGATGTAATTTTTGAGTAAACTCGCATTTGTGATCCTGTACGCTGAAAACTTGTTCATATGCACTAAGCAACACTTTTGAATTTAAAATATTACCTTTTGTGCGGCCTTTTATCAAATTTGAGAGATGGCGAGTCGTCGGCTTATTCCCCCATGCCACGAGTGCTGGGGTGTTCGGGATAAACATGAGCGCTCTTTTTCCCATTCTTGGGTCCTTCGAGGGAGGCGCTCAACACAACGAACAAGGCAATCGGACTATAATGCTTGAAAACTCTCACTTAGCCATATAATTCTATAATTTTAAATTTCGACGAAGCCCCTAGTGTTCGGAAGATCGAGTTCGGGGTGCTATCCACGCCTAGGCCGGACAAAGCCGACTCCTCGCTCTAAGCGGCATAAGTCTTTAGGGACTCGAAAACCTCTCGAACAGCGACCAGCTCTCGCCTCATCATGACGGTCAATTTTAGCTTTCTCTACTGAGGTGCTTAGCCCAGCTCAACTGGGGCACAATCGCAGTAGTTCTCCTAGTGCTACCTTAGCCAATATAACGGAACGTAAGGTACCAAAACATAGGAGCCGGGCAAACCCAACTATTGACCCAAGACATGATTCAGAGCCGATGCATATAATGCTATAAGTTCAGGGTGCCGCACTTGTGGAAGTGTTCGGACTTCTCACACCGTATTGTGGGGTACTTAAGCCCCTGGCATATTGGCTGTACCAAAGTGTACGGGTGCAACATGTCATTAATGAACATATATTCGTAAAAAAGAGTAATGCAATAATAGACGGAAGCTATGCATTGTTTATTTAAAAAAGCTGCGATCAAAGCAGAACGATACAAATAGTGCAATAAGCAAAAGATGGGACTATTTAACATGTCCTTTCCAGGGGCGAGCTACGGAATGGTATGTGAAACAGGTATACTGCTCGTTATAGAGACCACCTTAGAGTTCCATAGTGTGGTGTAGCTTTCTGCTTCCCTGGTTGTATCGTTTGTGAGGCAATTGTATTGCCGGACAAGCCTTCCGAAGAATGGAGTCCTGAAAATAAGAGAAAATTAAGAAATCGGCAGCCCCTAGTGCGGTTTAAGCCGCGTTTCGGGCGTGCCGTGATGGTGCCCCTCCCCCTGTGCCCATGGTATTTCCAGAGCGTAGTTATGTACGTGCAACACTGGTTTTGCAAGTTCGCGAGGGCTGGGGTTGGGGCCGCATTGCTATGCTTGCTCGGAATGTGCCAGGCGGTCTTGTTGTAGGTTACTCCGGGCGCGCTTGACGGTGTCCAGACGTTTAATGGCCGGACTGGAGAATTGCCTTGAGAGGCTGTTTTGTACTTCCGCTGCGATAGCTGCCGTATGCTCCTCTGTTCGGAGAGAGCGTTCGGTGTTTCCATTGACCGTGATGACTCCTCGAGGGCCTGGCATTTTGAGCTTGAGGTATGCGTAGTGCGGCACCGCATTGAACTTGGCAAATGCGGTTCACCCGAGCAGTGCGTGATAGCCACTGCGGAACGGGACTATGTTGAAGATTAACTCCTCGCTTCGGAAATTATCCGGTGATCCGAAGACCACTTCAAGTGTAACTGAGCCTATACAGTTGGCCTCGACACCTGGTATGACGCCTTTAAAGGTCGTTTTAGTGGGTTTAATCCTCAAGGGATCGATGCCCATTTTCCGCACTGTATCCTGGTAAAGCAGGTTCAGGCTGCTGCCGCCGTCCATAAGGACTCTAGTGAGGTGAAATCCGTCAATAATTGGGTCTAGAACCAATGCGGCGGATCCGCCATGACGGATGCTAGTGGGGTGGTCCCTTCGATCAAAAGTGATGGGCAGGAAGACCATGGGTTGAACTTTGGGGTGACTGGCTCCATCGCGTATACGTCCCTTAGCGCATGCTTCCGCTCCCTCTTAGGGACGTGGGTTGCGCATATCATGTTCACCGTCCGCACTTGTGGGGGAAAACCTTTCTGTCCATTGTTGTTTGGAGGCCGGGGCTCCTCCTCGTCATCGCTATGCAGCCCCTTGTCTCTGCTTTCGGCATTTAACTTGCCTGCCTGCTTGAACACCCAACAATCCCTGTTGGTGTGATTGGCTGGTTTTTCGGGGGTGCCATGTATCTGGCATGAGCGGTCGAGTATTCGGTCCAAACTGGACGGGCCCGGAGTATTTCTTTTGAATGGCTTTTTCCGCTGACCGGGTTTAGAGCCTCTGAATCCGGCATTAACTGCCGTATCCTCGGCATTGTTGCCGTTAATGCGACGCTTTTGCTCGTTGCGACGCGACCTGCCACTGCTGTCCTTGGTATCCGAATTACCAGGGCTCTTGGTCATGTTATTGCTGCGAGCTAGCCAGCTGTCTTCTCCCGCGCAAAAGCGGTTCATAAGTGTCATGAGGGCTGCCATAGATTTCGGCTTTTCCTGTCCTAGGTGCCGTGCAAGCCACTCATCGCGGATGTTATGCTTGAAGGCTGCTAGGGCCTCTGCGTCCGGACAGTCGACGATTTGATTTTTCTTGGTTAGGAACCGTGTCCAGAATTGTCTGGCCGATTCCTCTGGCTGCTGAATTATGTGGCTAAGGTCATCGGCGTCTGGTGGTCGCACATAAGTGCCCTGTAAATTGTCAAGGAATGTGGTTTCCAGGTCCTCCCAACAACCAATTGATTCTGCTGGCAAGCTGTTAAGCCAATGCCGAGCTAGTCCTTTAAGCTTGAGTGGGAGGTATTTGATGGCGTGTAGGTCATCACCGCGGGCCATGTGGATATGAAGGAGATAGTCTTCGATCCATACTGCAGGATCTGTAGTGCCATCGTATGATTCGATGTTCACGGGTTTGAAACCCTCGAGGATTTGATGATCCATTACTTCGTCTGTGAAGCATAGTGGGTGTGCGGTGCCTCTGTATTGGGCTATATCACGACGCAGCTCAAACGAGCTTTGTCTACTATGTTCGGCCCGGCCGGATTGACTGTATCCGGAGTGACGATTACCGTCTCGTGCCGTGGGGCGCCCAAGTGATCCGTAGATCGATCTTGTTTGCCTTGCCTTGTCCTCCAATATATCTCGCAGGTCTGGCGCATTTTCCGTGCCTTGGTATTTTTTGAGCGGCGCCAGGGTGCGGCTTGAGTGGAGGGCCGAGAGGCCTCTCTGTCGCGGCCATGGGGTGGCCGGTCGGCCGCATCATGCGCTGGTGATGTAGGTTTAGGTGCTTCCTCCTCTAATCGGGGTAGCAACCCGCGCTTTGGGTAGCTCTTGGAGGGGCATTCGAGTTCATACTCTTCGGCCACAAGGACTTCAGTCCATCTGTCGGCTAGCAAATCTTGATCAGCTCTAAGCTGTTGCTGTTTTTTCTTGAGGCTGCTCGCCGTGGCCATAAGCCTGTGTTTGAAACACTCTTGTTCGACGGGATCCTCCGGCATGACAAATTCGTCGTCGTCGAGGCTTGCCTCGTCTTCGGAGGGAGGCATATAATTATCGTCCTCGACCTCTCTGCCTGCCGCTCTCTCATGAGGGCTGGCTTCTCCATCCTCCTATGCTGAATCTTGCTGGAGGTGGTTGTCTTCGGCACTATCCGGGGTGTTATTATCTCCCGTGCCGAAATCACCGTTTTTTGCTTTGGCGGGATTTAGAGCGGCGCCGCTGACGCCGACGCTTAGGCTGCTTCTTGGAGGGGTCATCCTCCGCTGTTCCATCGCCATTGCCTTCTTTTGGGGTGTCCACCATGTATATATCATACAACGAGGTGGCTTTCTAGTGCCCTATAGGCGCTGGTTCTTGATCGTCTCCTGCATCGGCATCCATACCGTCGATGTCTTCGGAGTCAAAGTCGAGCATGTTTGTTAAATCATCGACAGTGGCTATGAAGTGGGTGGTGGGTGGGCTTTGAATTTCTTCATCATCCGCATCCCAACCTTGCTGACCATAGTCCGGCCAGGGCTCTCCTGATAAAGAGAGAGACTTTAGTGAATTCAGAATATCGCCGAAGGGCGAGTGCTGAAAGATGTTCGCGGTGATGAACTCCATGATCGGCGCCCAATCGGGTTCGATCGGTAGGGGCGCGGAGGGCTCGGAGTCTGGAGAGGAGTCCGGCTCCTTGGAGTCACGGGCTTCGCAGAGAATAGGGCTGGTGTTCGGCTCGATCGTCGTAGAGATTGCAGCCCCCGAGGCGGTGTCCAACCACCCATCCTCGATTGGCGCAGTTGGCTCCGAATTAAGGGTGGAAGCTGATGCGGGTGCGGCCTCCAGGGCACTGTTCGGCGGCAGAGCTAGATCATGCCCATCGTGATAGTGTGGCGCGCTCGGCTACGGCTCGAATCCGTCTAAGATCAAGTCTCCGCGGAGGTCGGCCATGTAGTTCAAACTTCCAAATCTGACCTGATGGCCAGGGGCATAGCTTTCGATCTGCTCTAGATGGCCAAGCGAATTGGCCTGCAGTGCAAAGCCGCCAAATATGAAGATCTGTTCGGGGAGAAAAGTCTCACCCTGGATCGCATCGTCGTTGATGATCGGAGGAGCCATCGGGCCTAAAAGTGACGACACAGAGGAACTCTCAATGAAAGCACCAATGTTGGTGTCAAAACCGGCGGATCTCGGGTAGGGGGTCCCGAACTGTGCGTCTAGGCGGATGGTAACAGGAGACAAGGGACACGATGTTTTTACCCAGGTTCGGGCCCTCTCGATGGAGGTAAAACCCTACTCCTGCTTGATTAATATTGATGATATGGGTAGTACAAGAGTAGATCTACCACGAGATCAAGGAGGCTAAACCCTAGAAGCTAGCCTATGGTATGATTGTTGTTCCTCCTACGGACTAAAACCCTCCAGTTTATATAGACACTGGAGAGGGCTAGGGTTACACAGAGTCGGTTACAATGGTAGGAGATCTACATATCCGTATCGCCAAGCTTGCCTTCCACGCCAAGGAAAGTCCCTTCCGGACACGGGACGAAGTCTTCAATCTTGTATCTTCATAGTCCAGGAGTCCGGCCGAAGGTATAGTCCGGCTATCCGGACACCCCCTAATCCAGGACTCCCTCAGCTTCCTCTCTCTCTCTCTCTCTCTCTTTTGATTCTCAATACAATGGTCTCTTGGAGATCCATATGATGTAATTCTTTTGTGGTGTGTTTGTTGGGATCCGATGAACTTTGAGTTTATGATCAGATCTATCTCTTTTTATCCATGAAAGTTATTTGGGTCTTATTTGATCTCTTATATGCATGATTGCTTATAGCCTCGTATTTCTTCTCCTATATTTGGGTTTTGTTTGGCAAACTTGATCTATTTATCTTGCAATGGGAAGAGGTGCTTTGTGATGGGTTCGATCTTACGGTGCTTGATCCCAGTGACAGAAGGGGAACTGACACGTATGTATCGTTGCCATTAAGGATTACAATATGGGGTCTATTTCTATATAAATAGATCTTGTCTACATTACTCTGTTTCTCCATGAACTTAATACACTAGATGCATGCTGGATAGCGGTCGATGTGTGGAGTAATAGTAGTAGATGTAGGCAGGAGTCGGTTGCTACCTCTTGAGCTTGAGTTAGTTTTTCCCTTGAAGAGGAAAGGGTGATGCAGCAAAGGAGCGTAAGTATTTCCCTCAGTTTTGAGAACCAAGGTATCAATCCAGTAGGAGACTACGCAACAAGCCACCGAATACCTGCACAAACAAACACCAACTTGCAACCAACGCGACAAAGGGGTTGTCAATCCCTTCACGGTTATTCTCAAAGTGAGATCGATAGAGATGGATAAACGGTAAAGTAATATTTTTGGTTTATGGAACGGTAAGTAAAGATTGCAAAGGAAAGTAAATAGTAAACAAGAATTGTAGATCAAAAACTTATATGATGGAAAATAGACCCAGGGGGCATAGGTTTCACTAGTGGCTTCTCTCAAGATAGAAATTATTATGGTGGGTGCACAAATTACTGCCGAGCAATCGATAGAAAAGCGCAAAGTTATGACGACATCTAAGGCAATGATCATGAATATAGGCATTGATGACCCACAAGTATAGGGGATCTATCGTAGCCTTTTCGATTAGTAAGAGTGTCGAACCCAACGAGGAGCAGAAGGAAATGATAAGCGGTTTTCAGCAAGGTATTCTCTGCAAGCACTGAAATTATAGGTAACAGATAGTTTTGTGATAAGATAATTTGTAACGAGCAACAAGTAACAAAAGTAAATAAAGTGCAGCAAGGTGGCCCAATCCTTTTTGTAGCAAAGGACAAGCCTGGACAAATTCTTATATAGAGAAAAGCGCTCCCGAGGACACATGGGAATTATCGTCAAGCTAGGTTTCATCATGATCATATGATTCGCGTTCGGTACTTTGATAATCTGATATGTGGGTGGACCGGTGCTTGGGTGTTGTCCTTACTTGGACAAGCATCCCACTTATGATTAACCTCTGTTGCAAGCATCCGCAACTACAACAAAAGTATTAAGGTAAAGCTAACCATAGCATGAAACATGTGGATCCAAATCAACCCCTTATGAAGCAACGCACAAACTAGGGTTTAAGCTTCTGTCACTCTAGCAACCCATCATCTACTTATTACTTCCCAATGCCTTCCTCTAGGCCCAAATAATGGTGAAGTGTCATGTAGTCAACGTTCACATAACACCACTAGAGGAGAGACAACATACATCTCATCAAAATATCGAACAAATACCAAATTCACATGACTACTAATAGCAAGACTTCTCCCATGTCCTCAGGAACAAACGTAACTACTCACAAAGCATATTCATGTTCATAATCAGAGGGGTATTAATGTGCATATAGGATCTGAACATATGATCTTTCACCAAGTGAACCAACTAGCATCAACTACAAGGAGTAATCAACACTACTAGCAACCCACAGGTACCAATCCCAGACTTAGAGACAAGAATGGGATACAAGAGATGAACTAGGGTTTGAGAGGAGATGGTGCTGGTGAAGATGTTGATGGAGATTGGCCCCCTCCCGATGAGAGGATCATTGGTGATGACGATGGCGATGATTTCCCCCTCCGGAGGGAAGTGTCCCCGGCAGAACAGCTCCGCCGGAGCCCTAGATTGGTTCCACCAAGGTTCCGCCTCGTGGCGGCGGAGTCTCGTCCCGAAAGCTTCCTTATGATTTTTTCACATCGAAAGACTCCATATAGCAGAAGACGGGCATCGGAGGGCCACCAGGGGGCCCACGAGGCAGGGGGCGCGCCCAGGGGGGTAGGGCGCGCCCCCACCCTAGTGGCCAGGGTGTAGCCCCCTATGGATCTTCTTGCGCTCAGTATTTTTTATATATTCTGAAAATGACTTCCGTGAAGTTTCAGGACTTTTGGAACTATGCAGAATAGGTCTCTAATATTTGCTCCTTTTCCAGCCTAGAATCCCAGTTGCTGGCATTCTCCCTCTTTATGTAAACCTTGTAAAATAAGAGAGAATATGCATAAGTATTGTGACATAATGTGTAATAACAACCCATAATGCAATAAATATCGATATAAAAGCATGATGCAAAATGGACGTATCAACTCCCACAAGCTTAGACCTCGCTTTTCCTCAAGCGAAAGCCGAAATCAAAAAATATGTCCACATGTTTAGAGATAGAGGTGTCGATAAAAATAAAATACGGACATGAGGGCATCATGATCATTCTTAAAACAACAACTTACATAATTCTTGTCATATGATCTCTTATGCTAGAGTAACAATTCAATCACAATTTCAAGTATGAATCATAAACTTCATTGAAAACTAACAAACTATAATCTCAGTCATTGGAGCAATTGCAATTTATCATAACATAGGAAAGAGTCAATATAAGAGCTTTTCAGCAAGTCCACATACTCAACTATCATATAGTCTTTCAAAATTGCTAACACTCACGCAATACTTATGGGTATGGAGTTTTAAACGGACACAGAGAAAGATAGGGGCTTATAGTTTTGCCTCCCAACGTTTTACCTCAAGGGTAATGTCAACAATAATAGTTCATGAGAACACACATCCAATTAGCCATATATACCAGGATCTTTCCAACATGTTATGCTTGCCAAAAGATAAAATGTAAAAAGGAAGGGTGAAGATCACCATGACTCTTATGCGAGGTAGGAGATAAAAGTAAAATATAGGCCCTTCGTAGAGGGAAGCAGAGGTTGTCATGCGCTTTTATTGTTGGATGCACAAAATCTTAATGCGGAAGAACGTCACTTTATATTGCCACTTGTGATATGGACCTTTATTATGCAGTCCGTCACTTTTATTTCTTCCGTATCACACAATCGTATAAAGCTTGTTTTCTCCCACACTAATAAGTCATACATATTTAGAGGGCAATTTTTATTGCTTGCACCGATGACAACTTACTTGAGGGATCTTACTCAATCCATAGGTAGGTATGGTGGACTCTCATGGCAAAACTGGTTTAAGGGTGTTTGGAAGCACAAGTAGTATCTCTACTTGGTGCAAAGAATTGGCTAGCATGAGAGGGAAAGGCAAGCTCAATCATGTTGGATGATCCATGACAATATAATTTATCTCAGATGTAAGAAAACATAACCCATTACGTTGTCTTCCTTGTCCAAGGCCAACTCTTTAGCATGTCATATTTTAGTGAGTGCTCACAATCATAAAAGATATCCAATATAGTGTATTTATATGTGAAGACCTCTCTTTCTTTATTACTTCCTATTAATTGCAACGATGACCAAAACTATGTTTGTCAACTCTCAACAACTTTTATTCATCATACTCTTTATATGTGAGCTCATTACTCTCCATAAGATCCATATAATCTCTTTTACTTTATTTTTATTCTTCTCTTTTATTTTATTCACTCAAGATCATAGCAAAATAATCAAGCCCTTGACTCAACGCTAATCTTTATTATATATAGCTCACAGACTCGATTACATAGAAGGATCATAAAGAAAAACTCACAACTAGATCATACTAAAACTTTATGCTACTAGATCAAGATATTACCAAAAGGATCAAACTAAGAAAAACGGTAAAGATAAAAGTGATGGTGATACGATACCGGGGCACCTCCCCCAAGCTTGGAAGTTGCCAAGGGGAGTGCCCATACCAGATACTCAATTCTTCTTTGTTGGTGGAGTGGGTGGAGTTGTTGATGATGTAGGCTTGTTGTCCCTCTTCCAAGGCATAGGCTCGCCATCATAGAAGGATGAACGAGTCTCCTGAATCCTAAAATCTGCAGCCAAACTCATCCTCTTGAATCTATACTCATACTCACAGTTTTGATTTTGTAGGTCATAAATCTAGGCTTGGAGGTGTTCGATTTTCTTGTGAAGCTTGAAGATGGCCTCCCCAATGTCCTTGGCGTCCAGCTTGTGGTTGTTGGTTAACTCCGTGATCATAATGTGATTGGAGTCAAGTCCACGCTCCACCATCTCCTGGCACCTGAAAACTTGTTGCTCCATTGCCTCGAGCCTTGTCTCCACGCTTCTGGTCCTCCTTGGTCCCTCAACATCACAGATGTGCAGCACCCCCTCATGCATCTCAATGGTTTGAGGGTGTTGCAACACTTCTGCGAGGTAGGGGTTGATGACCTTATCGAAGAAATTGTCCTTGGGGGCACTTGGAGACGTCATGATGATCTAGATCTGTTAGAAAAACAACTCGAAACAAGAATAGGAGATTTTTGCGTGATACTGTGGTCAAAACTTTCGGGAGATTATATAATGAATTTTTACCGACCAAAATACGTAATGTGTAAGAAAACGATGTCCGGAGAGCACACGAGGTGCCCACGAGGTAGGGGCGCGCCCTCCACCCTCGTGGAGCCCTCATGTCCTTCCCGGACTGCTTCTTATTTTTCTATTTTTCCAAATATTCCAAAACGGAGAAAAATTGCCATTAGAACTGTTTTGGAGTCGGTTTACTTATCGTACCACATACCTATTCCTTTTCGGAGTCTGAAACGTTCCGGAAAGTGTCCCTTATGTATTCCTCCGGGGTTACGGTTTCAATAACATTGGTTTCAACATTTATAGGATTACCTGAGATATAATGTTTGATTCTTTAACCGTTCACCACCTTCGGATTTGTGCCTTCAAAGTTGTTGATTTTTATGGCACCGGAACGATAGACCTCCTCGATAATGTAAGGACCTTCCCATTTAGAGAGAAGCTTTCCTGCAAAAAAATCTTAAATGAGAGTTGTATAGCAATACATAATCACCTACATTAAACTCACGCTTTTGTATCCTTTTGTCATGCCATCTTTTAACTTTTTCTTGAAACAATTTGGCATTCTCATAGGCTTGGGTTCTCCATTCATCAATTGAGCTAATGTCAAATAACCTTTTCTCACCGGCAAGTTTGAAATCATAATTGAGATCTTTAATAGCCCAATAAGCCTTATGTTCTAGTTCGAGAGGTAAGTGACATGCTTTTCCATAAACCATTTTATACGGAGACATACCCATAGAATTTTTATATGCAGTTCTATAGGCCCATAATGCATCATCAAGTTTCTTGGACCAATTCTTTCTAGATATATTAACAGTCTTTTGCAAAATTAATTTGAGTTCTCTATTACTCAATTCTACTTGACCACTAGACTGTGGGTGATAAGGAGATGAAATTCTATGATTAACATCATACTTAGCAAGCATTTTACAGAAATCACCATGAAGAAAATGTGAACCACCATCAGTCATTAAATACCTAGGGACTCCAAACGTCGGAAAAATAACTTCTTTAAGCATCTTAATAGAGGTGTTATGATCAGCACTACTAGCTGGAATAGCTTCTACCCACTTAGTAACGTAATCAACAGCGACTAAAATATGTGTATACCCATTAGAGGCAGGAAAAGGTCCCATATAATCAAAGCCCCAAACATCAAATGGTTCAATAACAAGTTAATAATTCATAGGCATTTCTTGACGTCTACTAATATTACCAATTCTTTGACATTCATCACAAGATAAGACAAACTTACGGGCATCCTTGAAGAGAGTAGGCCAATAAAAACCGGATTGCAATACCTTATGTGCAGTTCTATCTCCAGCGTGGTGTCCTCCATAAGCTTCGGAGTGACACTTGCGTAGGATCTGTTCCTGTTCATGCTCAGGTACACAACGTCTAATAACACCATCTACTCCTTCTTTATAAAGATGTGGGTCATCCCAAAAGTAATGTCTTAAATCATAGAAGAACTTTTTCTTTTGCTGGTATGTAAAGCTAGGTGGTATAAATTTAGCAACAATATAATTAGCATAATTAGCATACCATGGAGCAGTTCGAGAAGCATTTATGACATTTAATTGTTCATCAGGAAATCTATCATCAATAGGTAGTGGGTCATCAAGAACATTTTCTAACCTAGACAAGTTATCTGCAACGGGGTTCTCAGCTCCCTTTCTATCAATAATATGCAAATAAAATTCTTGTAGCAAGAGAACCCATCTAATAAGTCTAGGTTTAGCATCTTTCTTTTCCATAAGATATTTAATAGCAGCATGATCAGTGTGAATAGTTACTTTAGAATCAACAATATAAGGTCTGAACTTATCATAAGCAAATACAACTGCTAAAAATTCTTTTTTAGTAGTGGCATAATTTCTCTGAGCATTGTCTAGAGTTTTACTCGCATATTGAATAACATTTAATTTCTTATCAACTCTTTGCCCTAGAACAATACCTACAGCATAATCACTAGCATCACACATAATTTCAAAAGGTAAATTCCAATCAGGTGGCTGAACAATAGGTGCAGAGATCAATGCTTTCTTAAGTATTTCAGATGCTTCTACACAATCATCATCAAAGACGAATGGTATATCTTTTTGTAATAAATTAGTCAGAGGCCGAGAAATATTTGATAAGTCCTTAATGAACCTCCTATAAAAACCGGCATGACCAAGGAAACTTCTTATACCTTTGATGTCCTTGGGACACGACATCTTTTAAATAGCATCAACTTTAGCTTTATCAACTTCAATGCCTCTTTCAGAAATTTTGTGCCCCAAGACAATACCTTCAGTAACCATAAAGTGGCATTTCTCCCAATTCAAGACAAGGTTAGTTTCTTCACATCTCTGGAAAACTCGATCAAGGTTGCTTAAGCAATCATCAAAAGAGGATCCGTAAACGGAGAAATCATCCATGAATACCTCACATATCTTTTCACAAAAATCAGAAAATATAGCCATCATGCATCTTTTAAAGGTAGCATGTGCATTACATAAACCAAAAGGCATACTTCTATAAGCAAAAGTACCGAAAGGGTAAGTAAAAGTGGTCTTAGATTGATCATCAGCTGACACATGTATTTGGGAGAAACTAGAATAACCATCTAGAAAGCAAAAATGTGTATGTTTGGATAATCTTTCTAGCATTTGATCAATAAAAGGTAAGGGGTAATGATATTTTTTAGTAGCCTTATTTAATTTGCGGAAATCAATTACCATCCTATAACCTGTAATAATTCTTTGCGGGATCAATTCATCTTTATCATTAGGAACTACAGTAATACCTCCCTTCTTAGGAACACAATGGACATGACTTACCCACTAACTATTAGCAACGAGATAAATTATACCCGCCTCAAGGAGCTTTAGTATTTCTTTTCTTACCACTTCTTTCATCTTAGGATTCAGTCATCGTTGGTGATCAATAACTGGTTTGGCATCTTTTTCCAAATTTATTTTGTGTTGACATAGAGTGGGACTAATGCGCTTAAGATCATCAAGAGTATATCCAATAGCAGCACGGTGCTTCTTCAGAGTTTTCAATAATTTTTCTTCCTCCTTCTCTGAAAGGTTAGCACTAGTAATAACAGGATATATCTTCTTTTCATCAAGATAAGCATATTTATTAGTATCAGGCAATGGTTTAAGCTCAAACACGGGATCACCCTTGGGTGGAGGAGGATCCCCTAAGATTTCAACAGGAAAATTGTGTTTCAGAATAGGTCCCTGTTTAAAGAATACTTCATCTATTTCCCTTCTTTCATTCATATACATACCATTTTCATGGTATAGCAAATATTGTTCTAAAGGATCACTAGGAGGTACGGCAATAGAAGCGAGACCAATTATTTCATCTTTACTAGGCAATTCTTCTTCACGGTGTTGTCTACGAAATTTAGAAAAGTTGAACTCATGAGACATATCACCTAAACCAATAGTAATAAAATCCTTTTTGCAGTCTATCCTAGCATTAACAGTGTTTAAGAAGGGTCTACCAAATATAATGGGACAAAAGCTATCTTGTGGGGAACCAAGAACAAGAAAATTAGCAGGATATTTAGTTTTCCCACACAAGACTTCAACATCTCTAACAATTCCCATTGGTGAAATAGTATCTCTATTGGCAAGTTTAATGGTGACATCAATTTCTTCTAACTCAGCAGGTGCAATATCATGCATAATTTCTTTGTATAAGTCAATAAGTATTGCACTAGCACTAGGACCCATATCACACAAGCCATGACAACAATGATCTCCTATTTTAACAGAAATAACAGGCATGCCTACCACATGTCTATGTTTATCTTTAGCACAAGGTTTAGCAATTCTAGCAGTTTCATCACAGAAATAAAAAACATGCCCATCAATATTATCAGCCAAGAGATCCTTAACAATAGCAATATTAGGTTCAACTTTAACTTGCTCAGGGGGTGTATAGGTTCTAATATTGCTTTTAGGAACCACAGTTGAAGCTTTAGCATGCATGATCTTTTATCCTAGTAGGAAAAGGTGGTTTCTCAACATAAGCAGTAGGAATAATAGGATCATTATAAGTGACAGTCTTTTCTTCAACTTTAATAGGTGCAGCTACTTTTACTTCAATGGGAGGATGATATTTAAACCACTTCTCCTTAGGGAGATCAACATGAGTAGCAAAAGATTCACAGAAAGAAGCTACTATCTCAGAGTCAAGTCCATATTTAGTGCTAAATTCACGGAAAACATCGGTATCCATAAAATATTTAACACAATCAAACTTAGGTGTCATACCTGACTCCTTACCTTCGTCGAGGTCCCAATCTTCAGAGTTGTGTTTAATTCTTTCCAATAAATCCCATTTGAATTCAATAGTCTTCATCATAAAAGAGCTAGCACAAGAAGTATCGAGCATGGTGCGGTTTTTATCAGAAAGTCGAGCATAAATTTTTTGAATAATCATTTCTCTTGAGAGCTAATGATTGGGGCATGAATATAACATTGACTTAAGCCTCCCCCAAGCTTGAGCGATGCTTTCTCCTTCGCGAGGCCAAAAATTATATATATATATATATATAATTACGATCACGATGAACAAGATGCATAGGATAAAACTTCTGATGAAATTCCAATTTCAATCGTTTGTAGTTCCATGATCCCATATCATCACATAGCCTATACCATGTCAATGCTTCTCCCTCCAAAGATAAAGGTAAGACCTTCTTCTTGATAACATCATTGGGCATACCTGCAAGCTTAAATAATCCACAAACTTCATCCACATATATTAGGTGCTCATCAGGATGTAATGTTCCATCTCTTGCAAAAGGATTAACTAGCAGTTTTTCTATCATACCTAAAGGAATTTCAATGCAGATATTTTCATTTTTAGTAGGTTCAGTAAGTTGAGGAGAAACTCTTTGCTCTACTGGTCAGGGTGAAGATACCCCGAACAAGCCCCTCAGAGGATTACTTTCCATAGTAACAAGTGACAGTAAATTTCAGCACACTATATAAATTTTTCCTTACCAAATTCCACCTACCAAAGGCACTTCACTCCCCGGCAACGGCGCCAGAAAAGAGTCTTGATGACCCACAAGTATAGGGGATCTATCGTAGCCTTTTTGATAAGTAAGAGTGTCGAACCCAACGAGGAGAAGAAGGAAATGATAAGCGGTTTTCAGCAAGGTATTCTCTGCAAGCACTGAAATTATAGGTAACAGATAGTTTTGTGATAAGATAATTTGTAACGAGCAACAAGTCACAAAAGTAAATAAAGTGCAGCAAGGTGGCCCAATCCTTTTTGTAGCAAAGGACAAGTCTGGACAAATTCTTATATAGAGAAAAGCGCTCCTGAGGACACATGGGAATTATCGTCAAGCTACGTTTCATCACGATCATATGATTCGTGTTCGGGACTTTGATAATCTGATATGTGGGTGGACCGGTGCTTGGGTGCTGTCCTTACTTGGACAAGCGTCCCACTTATGATTAACCTCTGTTGCAAGCATCCGCAACTACAACAAAAGTATTAAGTTAAACCTAACCATATCATGAAAGATGTGGATCCAAATCAACCCCTTACGAAGGAACACATAAACTAGGGTTTAAACTTCTATCACTCTAGCAACCCATCATCTACTATTATTACCTCCCAATGCCTTCCTCTAGGACCAAATAATGGTGAAGTGTCATGTAGTCAACGTTCACATAACACCACTAGAGGAGAGACAACATACATCTCATCAAAATATCGAACGAATACCAAATTCACATGACTACTAATAGCAAGACTTCTCCCATGTCCTCAGGAACAAACGTAACTACTCACAAAGCATATTCATGTTCATAATCAGAGGGATATTAATGTGCATATAGGATCTGAACATATGATCTTTCACCAAGTAAACCAACTAGCATCAACTACAAGGAGTAATCAACACTACTAGCAACCCACAGGTACCAATCCCAGACTTAGAGACAAGAATTGGATACAAGAGATGAACTAGGGTTTGAGAGGAGATGGTGCTGGTGAAGATGTTGATGGAGATTGACCCCCTCCCGATGAGAGGACCGTTGGTGATGACGATGGCGATGATTTCCCCCTCCCGGAGGGAAGTGTCCCCGATAGAACAGCTCCGCCAGAGCCCTAGATTGGTTCCGCCTCGTGGCGGCGGAGTCTCGTCCCGAAAGCTTCCTTATGATTTTTTTCTCATCGAAAGACTCCATATAGCAGAAGATGGTCATCGGAGGGCCACCAGGGGGCCCACGAGGCAGGGGCACGCCTAGGGGGGTAGGACGCGCCCCCACCCTTGTGGCCAGGGTGTGGCCCCCTCTGGAACTTCTTGCACTCAGTATTTTTTATATATTCTGAAAATGACTTCCGTGAAGTTTCAGGACTTTTGGAGCTGTGCAGAATAGGTCTCTAATATGTGCTCCTTTTCCAGCCTAGAATCCCAGCTGCCGGCATTCTCCCACTTTATGTAAACCTTGTAAAATAAGAGAGAATAGGCATAAGTATTGTGACATAATGTGTAATAACAGCCCATAATGCAATAAATATCGATATAAAAGCATGATGCAAAATGGACGTATCAGGCATCATGTCCGTGTCAAGTAGACCGAAACGATTCTGCATCTAGTACTATTACTCCACTCATCGACCGAGTCCTGCCTGCAGCTAGAGTATTAAGTTCATAAGAATAGAGTAACACATTAAACAAGATGACATGATGTAGCGGTATTAAGTCAAGCAATATGATGAAAACCCCATCTTTTTATCCTCGATGGCAACAATACAATTCGTGTCGGTTCCCCTTCTGTCACTAGGATCGAGCACCGCAAGATTGAACCCAAAGCTAAGCACTTCTCCCATTGCAAGAAAAACCAATCTATTTGGCCAAACCAAATCAATAGTTCGAAGAGACTTGCAAAGATATCAAATCATGCATATAAGAATTCAGAGGAGATTCAAATAATATTCATAGATAAGCTGATCATAAATCCACAATTCATCGGATCTCGGAAAACACACCGCAAAAGAGTATTAGATCGAATAGATCTCCGAGAACATCGATGAGAACTTTGTACTGAGAATCAAAGAGAGAGAAGAATCCATCTAGCTACTAGCAATGGACCCATAGGTCTGAAGTAAACTACTCATGCTTCATCGAAGAGGCAATGATGTTGATGTAGAAGCCCTCCGTGATCGATTCCCCCTCCGGCAAGATGCCGGAAAGGCCCCAAGATGGGATCTCACGGGTACAGAAGGTTGCGGCGGTGGAAAAGTGGTTTTGTGGCTCCCCTGGATGTTTTTGGGGTATACAAGTATATATAGGCGAAAGAATTAGGTTAGGGGAGCTACGAGGGGCCCATAAGGTCAGGGGCGCGCCCCACCCCTTGGGCGCGTCCTCCACCCTTGTGGCCGCCTCAAGGCTCCGCTTACTTGTACTCCAAGTCTCCTGGGTGTCTTCTGGTCCAAGAAAAATCATGGTGAAAGTTTTATTCCATTTGGACTCCGTTTGGAATTCCTTTTCTACGAAACTCTAAAACAAGGAAAGAAACAAAAACTGGCACTGGGCTCTAGGTTAATAGGTTAATCCCAAAAATCATACAAAATAGCATATTAATGCATGTAAAACATCCAAAACAGATAATATAATAACATGGAACAATAAAAAATTATAGATACATTGGAGACATATCAAGCATCCCCAAGCTTAATTCCTGCTCGTCCTCAAGTAGGTAAATGATAAAAATAGAATTTTTGATGTGGAATGCTACCTAACATATTTATGCTTGTAATTCTCTTTATTGTGGCATGAATGATCAGATCCGTAAGATTCAAAACAAAAGTGTAATATTGACATAAAAACAATAATACTTCAAGCATAATAACAAAATAATTATGTCTTCTCAAAATAACATGGCCAAAGAAAGATTATCCCTACAAAATCATATAGTCTGGCTAAGCTCCATCTTCATCACATAAAATATTTAAATCATGCACAACCCCGATGACAAGCCAAGCAATTGTTTCATACTTTTGACATTCTCAAACTTTTTTGACTTTCACGCAATACATGAGCGTGAGCCATGGACATAGCATTATAGGTGGAATAGACAGTGGTTGTGGAGAAGACAAAAAGAAAAGATAGTCTCACATCAACTAGGCGTATCAACGGGCTATAGATATGCACATTAATAGATATCAATGTGAGTGAGTAGGGATTGCCATGCAACGGATGCACTAGAGCTATAAGTTTATGAAAGCTCAAAAAGAAAACTAAGTGGGTGCGCATCCAACTTGCTTGCTCATGAAGATCTAGGGCGTTTGAGGAAGCCCATCGTTGGAATATACAAGCCAAGTTCTATAATGAAAAATTCCCACTAGCATATGAAAGTAATATCATAGGAGACTCTCTATCATGAAGATCATGGTGCTACTTTGAAGCACAAGTGTGGCAAAAAGGATAGTAACATTGTCTGTTCTCTCTTTTTTTGGGCCTTCTTTTTTTATTTGGCCTTTCTCTTTTTTTCCTCACATTGGACAATGCTCTAATAATGAAAATCATCACACTTCTATTTACTTACGACTCAAGAATTAAAACTGGATAGTTAGAACAAATATGACTCTATGTGAATGCCTCCGGCGGTGTACTGGGATGTGCAATGAATCAAGAGTGACATGCATAAAAAATGATGAATGGTGGCTTTTCCACAAATACGATGTCAACTACATGATCATGCAAAGCAATATGACAATGATGGAGCATGTCATAATAAACGGAATGGTGGAAAGTTGCATGGCAATATATCTCAGAATGGCTATGGAAATGCCATAATAGGTAGGTATGGTGTCTGTTTTGAGGAAGGATATGTGGTTGGTTTATGGTACCAGCGAAAGTTGCGCGGTACTAGAGAGGCTAGCAATGGCGGAAAGGTGAGAGTGCGTATAATCCATGGACTCAACATTAGTCATAAAGAACTCACATACTTATTGCAAAATCTATTAGCTATCAAAACAAAATACTACGCACATGCTCCTAGGGGGATAGATTGGTAGGAAAAGACCATTGCTCGTCCCCGACTGCCATTCATAAGGAAGACAATCAAAAAACATCTCATGCTCCAACTTCGTTACATAATGGTTCACCATACGTGCATGCTACGGGACTCACAAACCTTAACACAAGTATTTCTCAAATTCACAACTACTTACTAGCATGACTCTAATATCACCATCTTCATATCTCAAAACAATCATAAGGAATCAAACTTCTCATAGTATTCAATGCACTATATATGAAAGTTTTTATTATATCCCTCTTGGATGCCTATTATATTAGGACTAATTTTATAACCAAAGAAAATTACCATGTCGTTTAGAGACTCTCAAAATAATATAAGTGAAGTACGAGAGTTCATCAATTTCTATAAAATAAAACCACCACCGTGCTCTAAAAAGATATAAGTGAAGCACTAGAGAAATTTTGCCTAGCTCAAAAAATATAAGTGAAGCACATAGAGCATTCTAATAAATCACGATTCGTGCGTGTCTCTCTCAAAAGTTGTGTACAGCAAGTATGATTGTGGAAAAATAAAAAGCAAAGACTCAAATCATACAAGACGCTCCAAGCAAAACACATATCATGTGGTGAATAAAAATATAGCCTCAAGTAAAGTTACCGATAGACGAAGACGAAAGAGGGGATGCCTTCCCGGGCCATCCCCAAGCTTAGGAATTTTGACATCCTTGAATATTACCTTGGGGTGCCTTGGGCATCCCCAAGCTTAGGCTCTTGCCACTCCTTATTCCATAGTCCATCAAATCCTTACCCAAAACTTGAAAACTTCACAACACAAAACTCCAACAGAAAATTTCGTAAGCTCCGTTAGTATAAGAAAATAAATCACAACTTTTGGTACTATTGTGGACTCATTCTTTATTTATATTGGTGTAATATATACTATATTCCAACTTTTCCATGGTTCATACCCCCCGATACTAGCCATAGATGCATAAAATAAGCAAACAACACGTGAAAAACAGAATCTGTCAAAAACAGAACAATCTATAGCAATCTGGAGATTTCGAGTACTTCTTAACTCCAAAAATTCTGATAAATTAGGAAGTCCTATAAAATTTGTTTATTAATCCTCTGCAAAAAGAATCAGTATTTTATCGTACTACCGTGAAAAATGAAAACTAATCTCCTGGGCGCAAAAGTTTCTATTTTTCAGCAGGATCAAATCAACTATCACCGTAAGCTATCCCAAAGGTCTTACTTGGCACAAACACTGACTAAAACACAAAACCATATCTAAACAGAGGCTAGAAGAAAATTTTATTGCAAAACAGTGAGGAAAAATATTGGGTTTTCTCCCAACATGCGCTTTTCTTTAAAGCCTTTTTAGCTAGGCATTGAGATTTCAATGATGCTCACATGAAAGGCAAGAACTGAAGCACAAAGAGAGCATCATAAAACATGTGACAAACACACTTAAGTCTAACATAATTCCTATTCATAGGAATTTTATAAGCAAACTAATTATCAAGGCAAGAAAGAACTAGCATACGCAAGGAAGAAGAAAGAAATGATAGCAATTTCAACATGAAGAGAGGTAATTTAATATCACAAAAATTTCTACAACCATATTTTCCTCTCTCATAATAATTACATTTAGGATCATAAGCAAATTTAACAATATGGCTATCACATAACATATTCTCAAGACGATCCACATGCATGCGAAGTTGACACTCTTCCAAAATAGTGGGATTAACATTAGCTAAAGTCATGACCTCTCCAAACCCACTTTTATCAAAAAATTCATAAGATTGAACATTCTCCAAATATGTGGGATCTAAAGTTGACACTCTTCCAAACCCACTTCCAATATTATTGCAAACACTATTATCAATCTCATATTCATCATGGGGCTAAAATAAATTTTCAAGATCGTAAGAAGAATCACCCCAATCATGATCATTACGATAAGTAGTGGACATAGCAAAACTAGCATCCCCAAGCTTAGGGTTTTGGATATTATTAGAACAATTGACATTAATAGAATTTATAATAACATCATTGCAATCATGCTTTTTATTCAGAGATCTATCGTGAATCACTTCATAAAGTACTTCATCACAATTTTCAGATTCACGAATTTCAAGCAAAACTTCATAAATATAATCTAGTGCACAAAACTCACTAGAAATTGGTTCATCATAATTGGATCTCTTAAAAAGATTAGCAAGTGGACGAGGATCCATAAATCTCAGGTTCCCTGATTTGCAATAAATACACGATTATTCCAACCAAATGAGCAAATGAGCCAAATAAGACATCAAGGCAAACAAAAAGGCAAATAGAAGAAGGGCGAAGAAAAGGCAAATCTTTTCGAAAATCATTTTAGAAGTGGGGAGAGGAAAATGAGAGGCGGATGGCGGATAATGTAATGCGAGGGATGAGAGTTTATGATGGGTACTTGGTATGTATCGGCTTGGCGTAGGTCTCCCTGGCAACGGCACCAAAAATCCTTCTTTCTACCTCTTGAGCTTGCGTTGGTTTTTTCCCTTGAAGGGGAAAGGGTGATGCAGCAAAGGAGCGTAAGTATTTCCCCATTTTTGAGAACCAATGTATCAATCCAGTAGGAGACTACGCAACAAGCCACCGAATACCTGCACAAACAAACACCAACTTGCAACCAACGCGACAAAGGGGTTGTCAATCCCATCACATTTATTTGCAAAGTGAGATCTGATAGAGATGGATAAATGGTAAAGTAATATTTTTAGTATTTTTGGTTTATGGAACGGCAAGTAAAGATTGCAAAGGGAAGTAAATAGTAAATTGGAGTTGTAGATCGAAAACTTATATGATGGAAAATAGACCCAGCGGCCATAGGTTTCACTAGTGGCTTCTCTCAAGATAGAAATTATTACGGTGGGTGCACAAATTACTGCCGAGCAATTGATAGAAAAGCACAAAGCTATGACGATATCTAAGGCAATGATCATGAATATAGGCATCACATCCATGTCAAGTAGACCGAAATGATTCTGCATCTACTACTATTACTCCACACATCGACCGACTCCTGGCTGCATCTAGAGTATTAAGTTCATAAGAACAGAGTAACACATTAAGCAAGATGACATGATGTAGCGGTATAAACTCAAGAAATATGATGAAAAACCCATCTTGTTATCCTCGATGGCAACAATACAATATGTGTCAGTTCCCCTTCTGTCACTAGGATCGAGCACCGCAAGATTGAACCCAAAGCTAAGCACTTGTCCCATTGCAAGAAAAACCAATCTAGTTGGCCAAACCAAATCGATAGTTTGAAGAGACTTGCAAAGATATCAAATCATGCATATAAGAATTCAGAGGAGATTCAAATAATATTCATAGATAAGCTGACCATAAATCCACAATTCATCGGATCTCGGCAAACACACCGCAAAAGAGTATTACATCGAATAGATCTCCAAGAACATCGAGGAGAACTTTGTATTGAGAATCAAAGGGAGAGAAGAAGCCATCTAGCTACTAGCTATGGACCCATAGGTCTGAAGTAAACTACTCACGCTTCATCGGAGAGGCAATGGTGTTGATGTAGAAGCCCTCCGTGATAGATTCCCCCTCCAACAGGATGCCGGAAAAGGCCCCAAGATGGGTTCTCACCGGTACAGAATGTTGCAGCGGTGGAAAACTGGTTTCGTGGCTCCCCTGGATGTTTTTGGGGTATAAGAGTATGTATAGGCGAAAGAATTAGGTCAGGAGGGCTATGAGGGGCCCACAAGGTCGGGGGGCACGCCCTGATACGTCTCCAATGTATCTATAATTTTTGATTGCTCCATGCTATATTATCTACTGTTTTGGACATTATTGGGCTTTATTATCCACTTTTATATTATTTTTGGGACTAACCTATTAACCGGAGGCCCAGCCCAGAATGCAGTTTTTTTGCCTATTTTAGGGTTTTGAAGAAAAGGAATATCAAACGGAGTCCAAACGGAATGAAACCTTCGGGAACGTGATTTTTGGAACAAACAAGACCCAGGAGACTTGGACCCTACGTCAAGCAACCAACAGGGAGGCCATGAGGTAGGGGGGCGCGCCTCCCCCCAGGCGCGCCCTCCACCCTCGTGGGCCCCCTGTTGCTCCACCGACGTACTTCTTCCTCCTATATATACCTACATACCCCCAAACGATCAGATACGGAGCCAAAACCCTAATTCCACCGCCGTAACTTTCTGTATCCACGAGATCCCATCTTGGGGCCTGTTCCGGAGCTCCGCCGGAGGGGGCATCGATCACGGAGGGCTTCTACATCAACACCATAGCCTCTCCGATGAAGTGTGAGTAGTTTACCTCAGACCTTCGGGTCCATAGTTATTAGCTAGATGGGTGCTTCTCTCTTTTTGGATCTCAATACAAAGTTCTCCCCCTCTCTTGTGGAGATCTATTCGACGTAATCTTCTTTTGCGGTGTGTTTGTTGAGACCGATGAATTGTGGGTTTATGTTCAAGTTCATCTATTAACAATATTTGAATCTTCTCTGAATTCTTTTATGTATGATTAGTTATCTTTGCAAGTCTCTTCGAATTATCAGTTTGGTTTGGCCTACTAGATTGATCTTTCTTGCAATGGGAGAAATGCTTAGCTTTGGGTTCAATCTTGCGGTGTTCTTTCCTAGTGACAGTAGGGGCAGCAAGGCACGCATTGTATTGTTGCCATCGAGTATAACAAGATGGGGTTTTCATCATATTGCATGAGTTTATCCCTCTACATCATGTCATCTTGCTTAAAGCGTTACTCTGTTCTCTTGAACTTAATACTCTAGATGCATGCTGGATAGCGGTCGATGTGTGGAGTAATAGTAGTAGATGCAGGCAGGATTCGTCCAACTTGTCTTGGACGTGATGTGTATATACATGATCATACCTAGATATTCTCATTACTATGCTCAATTCTGTGAATTTCTCAATAGTAATTTGTTCACCCACCGTAAAATACTTATGCTCTTGAGAGAAGCCACTAGTGAAACCTATGGCCCCCGGGTCTATCTTCATCATATTAAATCTTCCAATACTTAGTTATTTTCATTGCTTTTATTTTACTTTGCATGTTTATCATAGAAATACCAAAAATATTATCTTATCATATCTATCAGATCTCACTCTCGTAAGTGACCGTGTAGGGATTGACAACCCCTTATCGCGTTGGTTGCAAGGATTTATTTGTTTTGTGTAGGTGCGAGGGACTCGCGCGTAGCCTCCTACTGGATTGATACCTTGGTTCTCAAAAACTTTGGGAAATACTTACGCTACTTTGCTGCACCACCCTTTCCTCTTTAAGGGAAAACCAACGCAAGTGCTCAAGAGGTAGCAAGAAGGATTTCTGGCGCCGTTGCCGGGGAGGTCTACACAAAAGTCAACATACCAGGTACCCATCATAAACCCTTATCTCCCGCATTACATTATTTGCCATTTTCCTCTCATTTTCCTCTACCCCACTTCACCCTTGCCGTTTTATTCGCCCTCTCTCTCTATCCTCCCTCTCTTTCTCTATTTGCCTCTTTTTGTCCATTTCTCGTTTGCTTGTGTGTTGGATTGCTTGCTTGTCACGATGGCTCAAGATAACACTAAATTATGTGACTTTACCAATACCAACAACAATGATTTTATTAGCACTCCGATTGCTCTTACCGATGCTGAATCTTGTGAAATTAATGCTGCCTTGCTGAATCTTGTCATGAAAGATCCGTTTTCTGGCCTTCCTAGTGAAGATGCCGCTACCCATCTAAATAGCTTCGTTGATTTGTGTGATATGCAAAAGAAGAAAGATGTGGACAATTATATTATTAAATTGAAGCTATTTCCTTTTTCACTTAGAGATCGTGCTAAAGCTTGGTTTTCATCTTTGCCTAAAAATAGTATTGACTGTTGGAATAAGTGCAAAGATGCTTTTATCTCTAAGTATTTTCCTCCCGCTAAGATCATCTCTCTTAGAAACGACATTATGAATTTTAAGCAACTTGATCTTGAACATGTTGCACAAGCTTGGGAGAGGATGAAATTAATGATACGTAATTGCCCTACTCATGGTTTGAATTTGTGGATGATTATACAAATTTTTTATGCCGGATTGAATTTTGCTTCTAGAAATATTTTAGATTTGGCCGCGGGAGGCACTTTTATGGAAATCAATTTAGGAGAAGCTAATAAACTCCTAGATAATATCATGGTTAATCATTCTCACTGGCACACTGAAAGATCTACTAATAAGAACGTGCATGCGATAGAAGAAATTAATGTTTTGAGTGGAAAGATGGATGAACTTATGAAATTATTTGCTAATAAAAGTGTTTCTTCTGATCCTAATGATATGCCTTTGTCTACTTTGATTGAGAATAATAATGAATCTATGGATGTGAATTTTGTTGGTAGGAATAATTTTGGTAAAAATGCGTATAGAGGAAACTTTAATCCTAGGCCTTATCCTAGTAATTCCTCTAATAATTATGGTAATTCCTACAACAATTCTGATGGAAATTATAATAAGATTCCCTCTGATTTTGAATCTAATATTAAAGAATTTATTACTTCGCAAAAAAATTTCAATGCTTTGATTGAAGAAAAATTGCTTAAGATTGATGAGTTGGCTAGGAACGTTGATAGAATTTCTCTTGATGTTGATTCTTTGAAACTTAGATCTATTCCACCTAAGCATGATATCAATGAGTGTAACAGCCGGGATGTAATTTACCTAATATGTACTCCAACTCTTGCCGTTTCCGGCGCTAAGTTATTTTATTTCCTCGGGTTCGGGTTTTTGTCTCCGTGTGTTGTTGCCGTTGTCATGCATCTCATATCATGTCATCATGTGCATTGCATTTGCATACGTGTTTGTCTCATGCATCCGAGCATTTTCCCCGTTGTCCGTTTTGCATTCCGGCGCTCCTATCTCCTCCGGTGGTCCTTTCTACCTTCTTTTCGTGTGTGGGGGTTAAACATTTCCGGATTGGACCGAGACTTGCCAAGCGGCCTTGGTTTACTACCGGTAGACCGCCTGTCATGTTTCGTACCATTTGGACTTCGTTTGATACTCCAACGGTTAACCGAGGGACCGAGAATGCCTCGTGTGTGTTGCAGCCCAACACCCTTCCAATTTGTCCCAAAACCCACCAAAACTCTCTCCATCATCTAGAGCGTTCGATCACGATCGCGTGGCCGAAAACCGCACATCATTTGGACTCTCCTAGCTCCTCCTATGCCTATATATAGATCCTCTCCCGAAATTTTCGGGTCTTCTTCCCCAAACCCTAGATCCCCTTCCTCTCCGCGTGCCGGACAGCGTCCGGATGCGCCGGACACGTCCGCCGCTCTGCCCAGACCAATCGCCGTCCGCCACGTGTCCCAGCCGGCGCCCCACTTCGCCGCGAACCGCGCCGGCCCGCCTGAGCTCGCGAGAGGCCCCCGCGGCCAATCCACATCGCCGCCGCCTGCCTCCTTCATCCCCAACGCCGCTCTGCCGCCCCCGACGCCGCTCCGCCGCTTGCCGGTGTCGCGCGCCTCGCCGCCGTGAGGTCCGGCCACCGCGAGCCACCGCGGGCCGCCGACCTCCTCCGGTCGTCTCCAATCTCCCCCGCACCGGATCTGGCCGTCTCCGATCTCCCCGGCGCCGCCCCGCACCGGATCCACCGCCTCCTCGACAACTCCGGCGGCCCTATCGACATTTCCGGCGACCTCAGCATCCGTGCAACTACAGTGCTCTCAGATCTGGAAATATCCGAAGGGTTGACTTTCCTCGAAACCCTAATTTATTTGCGTTTTTCATCGTGCCGTAACTCCACACCCGTAACTCCGATTTGAGCGTGTAGCATATCAAAATGTTCGCCTCAGAGAGCACATCATTTCATATCATTGCATCATTTTCATTTGATCTCATATTGATGCCCGAAATGCTGTTAGAAGAGAGCTATTTGAGATAATTGTCAGATCTGCTGCACCAAATAGCTATTTGTCATTTTTTCCATGATTAATGTGTGCATGATATGCCCCTGATTTCTACATGAGTTTTGTTATATGCCATGCCATCTTTACAGAGGTGCTTACCATGTATTTTTGTGATATGTGTGGTGACTAGCACAAGCTTGCAAAGTAGTGCATTCGTTAATGCTGATTTCAGGGACTTAGGATTTCTCCAAGTCCTTGATCTGTTTTTATCAATATGCCATATGTTCATGTTGTTTCCTAGTGATCCGTGCCTCTTTTGAGGATGATATGTAAGGATGATTTGTTAATATTGTGGTGCTCTATCCATCCATGTCTTTGTTTGCATTTATGGAGCACCCTAGCTTGAGTCAATCGAGCTCTACTTTTGCTATTTCGTGATTCCTGGCAGATTGTCTACTTGTTAGCGATTTTGCCGAGGATGTTGTTGTTGATCCGTGCATGCTATGTTGTTGTTATTGCCATGTCAAACCTCTAACCCACCATGTCCTAGCAAACCGTTGATTGGCTATGTTACCGCTTTGCTCAGCCCCTCTTATAGCGTTGCTAGTTGCAGGTGAAGATTGGAGACCGTTCCTTGTTGGAACATTATTTTCTTGTTGGGATATCACTATATTATCTTGTTATCTTAATGCATCTATATACTTGGTAAAGGGTGGAAGGCTCGGCCTTTTGCCTAGTGTTTTGTTCCACTCTTGCCGCCCTAGTTTCCGTCATATCGGTGTTATGTTCCCGGATTTTGCGTTCCTTACGCGGTTGGGTGATAATAGGAACCCCTTGACAGTTCGCCTTGAATAAAACTCCTCCAGCAATGCCCAACCTTGATTTTACCATTTGCCACCTAGCCTCTTTTTCCCTTGGGTTTCCGGAGCCCAAGGGTCATCTTATTTAAACCCCCCCAGGCCAGTGCTCCTCTGAGTGTTGGTCCAAACTAGAGCCCTGTGCAGCGCCCCTCGGGGAAACTCGAGGTTTGGTTTTTAGTTGTATGGAGTGCTCATCTGAGTGTGCCCTGAGAACAAGATATGTGCAGCTCCTATCGGGATTTGTCGGCACATTCGGGCGGTGTTGCTGGTTTAGTTTTACCATTGTCGAAGTTGTCTTGTAGAACCGGGATGCCGAGTCTGATCGGAATGTCTCGGGAGAAGGTTTATCCTTCGTTGACCGTGAGAGCTTGTGATGGGCTAAGTTGGGACTCCCCTGAAGGGATTTGAACTTTCGAAAGCCGTGCCCATGGTTATGGGCAGATGGGAATTTGTTAATGTCCGGTTGTAGATAACTCGAACCTTAACTTAATTAAAATGAATCAACTGCGTGTGTTACCGTGATGGTCTCTTCTCGGCGGAGTCCGGGAAGTGAACACGGTGTTGGAGTAATGTTTGCCATAGGTTGTTCTATAGTTCTTCGTTCGTGCTTTGCCTTCTCTTCTCGCTCTCTTTTACGAACAGGTTAGCCACCATATATGCTAGTCGCTTGCTGCAGCTCCACATATTTCCTTGCCTTACCTATAAGCTTAAATAGTCTTGATCGCGAGGGTGCGAGATTGCTGAGTCCCCATGGCTCACAGATTACTTCCAAACCAGATGCAGGGCCCGATGACTCCATTCCAGATGATGCGTTTGAGCTCAAGTGGGAGTTCGACGAAGACTCACGCTGTTACTATGTGTCTTTCCCTGATGATCAGTAGTGGTGCCCAGTTGGGGCGATCGGGACCATGTCGCATGTTGGGGTTGATCTTTTATTTTGGTATCGTAGTCGGACCGTGAGTGTATTGGATGATGTAATGCTATTTGTGTACTTTGTGTGACGTGGCGAGTGTAAGCCAACTATGTACCTTTCCCCTTATTATCTATTTACATGGGTTGTTGTGAAGATTACCTTACTTGCGATATTGCTTTCAATGCGGTTATGCCTCTAAGTTGTGCTTCGACACGTAGGAGATATAGCCGCATCGAGGGCGTTACAATGAGTCTCTCAAAGCCACGCGAATTTCCATTGATGAGTGCAAAGAAAGAACCGCTAGGATGCGTGCTAAGAAAGATTCCTTTATAAGAGCGTGTTCTTCTAGTTTCCATGATAATAAAGATGAAGATCTAAAAGTTATTGATGTGTCCCCTATTAAATCTTTGTTTTGCAATATGAATCTTGATAATTATGTGACTGAATATGATCCACCTTTACCTAGAAGGCTTTCCAAAAATTCGGAGTTTTTAGATCTTGATGCTAAATTTGATAAAAGTGGGATTGAAGAGATCAAAACTCTAGATGTTAATGAACCTACTATTTTGGATTTCAAGGAATTTAATTATAATAGCTGCTCTTTGATAGATTTTATTTCCTTGTTACAATCCGTGCTAAATTCTCCTCATGCTTATAGCCAAAATAAAGCTTTTACCAAACATATCGTTGATGCTTTGATGCAATCTTATGAAGAAAAACTTGAGTTGGAAGTTTCTGTCCCTAGAAAACTTTATGATAAGTGGGAACCAACTATTAAAATCAAAATTAAAGATCATGATTGCTATGCTTTGTGTGATTTGGGTGCTAGTGTTTCCACGATTCCAAAGACTTTGTGTGCTTTGTTAGGTTTCCGTGATTTTGATGATTGCTCTCTAAACTTGCACCTTGTGGATTCCACTATTAAGAAACCTATGGGAAGAATTAATGATGTTCTTATTGTTGCAAATATGAATTATGTTCCCATAGATTTTATCGTTCTTGATATAGATTGCAATCCTTCATGTCCTATTATTCTTGGTAGACCTTTCCTTAGAACGATTGGTGCAATTATTGATATGAAGGAAGGAAATATTAGATTCCAATTTCCGTTAAGGAAAGGCATGGAACACTTTCCTAGAGATAAAATTAAATTACCTTATGAATCTATTATGAGAGCCACTTATGGATTGCCTACCAAAGATGGCAATACCTAGATCTATTCTTGCTTTTTATGCCTAGCTAGGGGCGTTAAACGATAGCGCTTGTTGGAAGGCAACCCAATTTTATTTTTATTCCTTGATTTTTGCTCCTGTTTAGTAGTAAATAATTTATCTAGCCTCTGTTTTTTTTGGTTTTTTTGTGTTTAATTAGTGTTTGTGCCAAGTAGAACCGTTGGGAAGACTTGGGGAAAGTCTTGTTAATCTTGCTGTAAAAAATAGAAACTTTAGCGCTCACGAGAACTGCTGCCATTTTTATTTGGAAATTGCTATTTAGTTAATTCTTTTTGAAGATGATTAATATATAAATTCCTCACGTCCAGCAATTTATTTTAGAATTTTGGGGGTTCCAGACCTTACGTTAGCTACAGATTACTACAGACTATTCTGTTTTTGACAGATTCTGTTTTTCGTGTGTTGTTTGCTTATTTTGATGAATCTATGGCTACTAAAATAGTTTATAAACCATAAAGTAGTTGGAATACAGTAGGTTTAACACCAATATAAATAAATAATGAGTTCATTACAGTACCTTGAAGTGGTCTTTAGTTTTCTTTCGTCTAACGGAGCTCACGAGATTTTCTACTTTAAGTTTTGTGTTGTGAAATTTTCATGTTTTGGGTAAAGATTTGATGGATTATGGAAAAAGGAGTGGCAAGAGCCTAATCTTGGGTATTCCCATGGAACCCCCAAGATAATCTAAGGACACCTAAAAGCTAAAGCTTGGGGATGCCCCGGATGGCATCGCCTCTTTCGTCTACTTCTATCGGTAAATTTACTTGGAGCTATATTTTTATTCACCACATGATATGTGTTTTGCTTGGAGCGTCTTGTATGATTTGAGTCTTTGCTTTTTAGTTTTCCACAATCATCTTTGCTGTACACATCTTTTGAGAGAAACACACATAATTCAGAAATTATTAGAATACTCTATGTGCTTCACTTATATCTTTTGAGTTATATAGTTTTGCTCTAGTGCTTCACTTATATATTTTAGAGCACGGTGGTGGATTTGTTTTGTAGAAACTTTTGATCTCTCATGCTTCACTTATATTATTTTGAGAGTCTTAAATAGCATGGTAAATTGCTTAAATAATCCTAATATTCTAGGTATACAAGATTAATAATAAAATTCTCTTATGAGTGTGTTGAATACTACGAGAAGTTTGATACTTGATAATTGTTTTGAGATATGGAGATGGTGATATTAGAGTCATGCTAGTTGAGTAGTTGTGAATTTGAGAAATACTTGTGTTAAAGTTTGTGATTCCCGTAGCGTGCACGTATAGTGAACCATTATGTGATGAAGTCAGAGCATGACTTATTTATTAATTGTCTTCCTTATGAGTGGCGGTCGGGGACGAGCGATGGTCTGTTCCTACCAATCTATCCCCCTAGGAGCATGCGCGTAATACTTTGCTTTGAAAACTTGTAGATTTTTGCAATAAGTATATGAGTTCTTTATGACTAATGTTGAGTCCATGGATCATACGCACTCTCACCCTTCCACCATTGCTAGCCTCTCTAATACCGCGCACCTTTCGCCGGTATCATACACCCACCATATACCTTCCTCAAAACAGCCACCATACCTACCTATCATGGCATTTTCATAGTCATTCCGAGATATATTGCCATGCAACTTTCCACCATTCCATTTACTATGACACGCTCCATCCTTGTCATATTGCTTTGCATGATCATGTAGTTGACATTGTATTTTTGGCAAAGCCACCGTTCATAATTCTTTCATACATGTCACTCATGAGTCATTGCATATCCCGGTACACCGTCGGAGGCATTCACATAGAGTCATATTTTGTTCTAAGTATCAAGTTGTAATTCTTGAGTTGTAAGAAAATAAAAGTGTGATGATCATCATTATTAGAGCATTGTCCCAGTGAGGAAAGGATGATGGAGACTATGATTTCCCCACAAGTCGGGATGAGACTCCGGACAAAAAAAAGAGGCCATAAAAAAGAGATGGCCCAAAAAAATGAGAGAAAAAGAGAGAAGGGATAATGCTACTATCCTTTTACCACACTTGTGCTTCAAAGTAGCACCATGATCTTCATAGTAGAGAGTCTCCTTTGTTATCACTTTCATATACTAGTGGGAATTTTTCATTACATAACTTGGCTTGTATATTCCAATGATGGGCTTCCTCAAAATGCCCTAGGTCTTCGTGAGCAAGCAAGTTGGATGCACACCCACTTAGTTTCTTTTTGAGCTTTCATATACTTATAGCTCTAGTGCATCCGTTGCATGGCAATACCTACTCACTCACATTGATATCTGTTGATGGGAATCTCCGTAGCCCGCTGAAACGCCTAGTTGATGTGAGACTATCTTCTCCCTTTTTGTCTTCTCCACAACCGCCATTTTATCCCACCTAAAGTGCTATGTCCATGGCTCACGCTCATGTATTGCGTGAAGATTGAAAAAGTTTTGAGAATGTCAAAAGTATGAAACAATTGCTTGGCTTGTCATCAGGGTTGTGCATGATTTAAATAATTTGTGTGGTGAAGATAGAGCATACCCAGACTATATGATTTTGTAGGGATAACTTTCTTTGGCCATGTTATTTTGAGAAGACATAATTGCTTAGTTAGTATGCTTGAAGTATTATTATTTTTATGTCAATATTAAACTTTTGTCTTGAATCTTTCGGATCTGAATATTCATACCACAATTAAGAAGAATTATATTGAAATTATGCCAAGTAGCATTCCACATCAAAAATTCTGTTTTTATCATTTACCTACTCGAGGACGAGCAGGAATTAAGCTTGGGGATGCTTGATACGTCTCCAATGTATCTATAATTTTTGATTGCTCCATGCTATATTATCTACTGTTTTGGACATTATTGGGCTTTATTATCCACTTTTATATTATTTTTGGGACTAACCTATTAACCGGAGGCCTAGCCCAGAATTGCTGTTTTTGCCTATTTTAGGGTTTCGAAGAAAAGGAATATCAGACAGAGTCCAAACGGAATGAAACCTTCGGGAATGTGATTTTTGGAACAAACAAGACCCAGGAGACTTGGACCCTACGTCAAGCAACCAACACGGAGGCCACGAGGTAGGGGGGTGCGCCTACCCACCAGGAGCGCCCTCCACCCTCATGGCCCCCCTGTTGCTCCACCGACATACTTCTTCCTCCTATATATACCTACGTACCCCCAAATGATCAGATACAGAGCCAAAACCCTAATTCCACCATCGTAACTTTCTGTACCCACGAGATCCCATCTTGGGGCCTGTTCCGGATCTCCGCCGGAGGGGGCATCGATCACGGAGGGCTTCTACATCAACACCACAGCCTCTCTGATGAAGTGTGAATACTTTACCTCAGATCTTCGGGTCCATAGTTATTAGCTAGATGGCTTCTTCTCTCTTTTTGGACCTCAATACAAAGTTCTCCCCCTCTCTTGTGGAGATCTATTTGATGTAATCTTCTTTTGCGGTGTGTTTGTTGAAACCGATGAATTGTGGGTTTATGATCAAGTTTATCTATGAACAATATTTGAATCTTCTCCGAATTCTTTTATGTATGATTGGTTATCTTTGCAAGTCTCTTCGAATTATCAGTTTGGTTTGGCCTACTAGATTGATCTTTCTTGCAATGGGAGAAGTGCTTAGCTTTGGGTTCATTCTTGCGGTGTCCTTTCCCAGTGACAGTAGGGGCAGCAAGGCACGTATTGTATTGTTGCCATCGAGGATAACAAGATGAGGTTTTCATCATATTGCATGAGTTTATCCCTCTACATCATGTCATCTTGCTTAAAGCGTTACTTTGTTCTCTTGAACTTAATACTCTAGATGCATGCTGGATAGTTGTCGATGTGTGGAGTAATAGTAGTAGATGCAGGCAGGAGTCGGTCTACTTGTCTTGGACGTGATGCCTATATACATGATCATACCTAGATATTCTCATAATTGTGCTCAATTCTGTCTATTGCTCAACAGTAATTTGTTCACCCACCGTAAAATACTTATGCTCTTGAGAGAAGCCACTAGTGAAACCTATGGCCCCCGGGTCTATCTTCATCATATTAAATCTTCCAATACTTAGTTATTTTCATTGCTTTTATTTTACTTTGCATCTTTATCATAAAAATACCAAAAATATTATCTTATCATATCTATCAGATCTCACTCTCGTAAGTGACCGTGTAGGGATTGACAACCCCTTATCGCGTTGGTTGCGAGGATTTATTTGTTTTGTGTAGGTGCGAGGGACTCGCGCGTAGCCTCCTACTGGATTGATACCTTGGTTCTCAAAAACTGAGGGAAATACTTACACTACTTTGCTGCACCACCCTTTCCTCTTCAAAGGAAAACCAACGCAAGTGCTCAAGAAGTAGCACGCCCCACCCCCTGGACGCGCCCTCCACCCTTGTGGCCGCCTCGCGGCTCCTCTGACTTGTACTCCAAGTCTCCTGGGTGTCTTCTGGTCCAAGAAAAATCATGGCGAAAGTTTTATTCTGTTTGGACTCCGTTTGGTATTCCTTTTCTGCGAAACTCTAAAACAAGGAAAAAACAGAAACTGGCACTGGGCTCTAGGTTAATAGGCTAGTCCCAAAAATCATATAAAATAGCATATTAATGCATATAAAACATCCAAAACAGATAATATAATAGCATGGAACAATAGAAAATTATAGATACGTTGGAGACGTATCATCGGTCTACTAATCTTGGACGTGATGCCTATATAATGATCATTGCATGGATATTGTCATGATTATTTGAAGTTCTATCAATTGCCCAATAGTAATTCGTTTACCCACCGTTTGCTATTTTTCTCGAGAGAAGCCACTAGTGAAACCTACGGCCCCCGGGTCTCTTCCTTAATATATTTGCCTTTGCGATATATTTTTATTTGCTTTTATTTTCAGATCTATTAAACCAAAAATACAAAAATAAATTTATTTAATTTATTTTATCCCAGATCTATGTATCCTATCTATCATGTTTTTATCAGGTTCGTTTGCCAATTTTTGGCGCCATTACCCGAAAGGGATTGACAACCCCTTTAACACGTCGGGTTGCAAGTATTTGTTATTTGTGTGCAGGTGTTGTTTATGTAGTGTTGTTTGGTTCTCGTACTAGTTCTATAACCTTGGTCTCATCACTGAGGGAAATACCTACCGTCGTTGTGCTGCATTATCCCTTCTTCTTTGGGGAAATACCAACGTAGTCTTGCAGACATCAAAATGAATTTATGGCGCCGTTGCCGGGGAAACATCATCAACATCTACCAGGTTCCTAATCACAAATCCCATCTCATCGCAATTTACATTATTTGCCATTTTCCTCTCATTTTCCTCTTCCCCACTTCACAAAAAATTGTCAATTTATTCGCCCTCTTTTTTTTGTCGTTTTCTTGCCGGATCTGTTTTTGTATGCGTTCTTGTTTGCGTAGTCATGATGCCTCAAAGAAAATATTATGATGTTCCTTACTCCAATATTTTGCTTAAAATTTAGAAAAGTACTAAGGAATATATGACTACACAATTTGAGCACAATAAATATTTTACCGAAGAACTTAAGGAACACTCTGTTGTGCTAGATGCTATCACGAAACAACTTGATGATATCGGTAGAGAAGTTTGTAATCTCCAATCTAAGTATGCTTTTGCTAAAAGTTTGCTAGGAAATATATCCGATGCACAAGCTACCCTAGTAAATCAAATGGCCGCTAAACCAATCTCGTTAGAAGATAAAAGTTATGAAGATCCTAAAATGATTGGTGTTTATTATATTGATTCCTTGTTTACTAAAATTAAGATTGATGATAAAGGGACTGGAGAAGAGTCAACTTTAGCTAGAAGGTGTCCCGATAATTTGGAGGGTGAAAATCTTGTTGAGAAAATTGATAAAAGTGGGTTTCAAGAGGTCAACACTTTAACTAGTGATGTGCCCACTCTTTTGGATTACAAAGACTTTAATTATGATAGTTGCTCTTTGATTGATTGTATTTCTTTGTTGCAATCCATGATGAATTCACCCCATTCTTATGAACAAAATAAAGCTTTTACTAAACATATTGTTGATGCTTTGATGAAATCTTTGGAAGAAAAGTTGGAATTAGAAGTTTCAATTCCTAGAAAATTACATGATGAGTGGGAACCTACTATCAAAGTCAAGATTAAAAATTATGAGTGTTTTTCTTTATGTGACTTGGGTGCCAGTGTTTCTACATTTCCGAAATCTTTATGTGATGGGCTTGGTCTTACCGATATTGAAGAGTGTTCTTTAAATTTGCACTTGGCGGATTCTACTATTAAAAAGCCTATGGAAGAATTAATGATGTTCTTATTCTTGCAAATAGGAATTATGTGCCCATAGATTTTATTGTTCTTGATATTGATTGCAATCCATCTTGTCCAATTATTCTTGGTAGACCATTTTTATGCACTATCAGTGTAGTGATTGATATGAAAGAAGGCAATATTAAGTTCCAATTTCCACTAAGGAAGGGTATGGAACACTTCCCTAGAACAAGAATTAGGCCACCATATGAATCAATCATGAGGGAATCTTATGGATCTAGAAACAAAGATGACAATACGTAGATCCTTGCTTTATGCCTAGCTAGGGGCATGAAATAATAGCGCTTGTTGGGAGGCAACCCAATGAATAAAGTTTATTTTTGCTTCATATTCTTGCATTTTAGCACAATTATGCTATTGTTATGATTGTGTTTTTGTGTTTTAGTTAGTGTTTGTGCCAGGTAAAGCCTTTAGGATCTTCTTGGGTGATAGTTGACTTGATCTTGCTGAAAACCAGAAACTTTCTTGCTCACGAAAATAATTTTCGTTTTTAACAGAAGCGTCATAAAATACCAATTCTTTTTGCAGAAGATTAATATACAAATTTCTCAGGCCGTCCTAAGTTTTCAGAATTTTTTGAGTTACAAAAGTATTCGAAATACCCAGATTGCTACACACGGTTCTGTTTTTGACAGGTTTTGTTTTCTTTGCGTTGTGTGCTTGTTTTGATGATTCTATGGTTATCTTTGAAGAGTTTTTGCCATGGAAAAGTTGAAATACAGTAGATATAATACAAGAACAAAATATGAATTGGTTTGCAACAGCACTTATAGTAGTGATTTGTTCTCTTATACTAACGGATCTCACGAAGTTTGTGTTGAGTTTTGTGTGATTGAAGTTTTCAAGTTTTGGGTTATCTTAAGACGGATGAAGGAATAAGGAGTAAGAAGAGCCTAAGCTTGGGGATGCCCATGTCATCCCAAGCTATTATCCAAAGAGAATCAAGCAACTAAGCTTGGGGATGCCCCGAGTGGCATCCCCTATTTCTTCTAACGACCATCGGTATTTTACTTGAAACTATATTTTTATTCGTCACATACTATGAGTTTTGCTTGGAGCGTCTTGTATGATATGAGTCTTTGCTTGTTTTGCTTTGTGTTTTAAGTCTTGAATCCTTGCTGGACACACCAATTTGAGAGAGCCAAAATTATGCCATGACTTGTTAGAATTGCTCTCTATGCTTCACTTAAATCTTTATGAGCTATGGAATTGCTCTAGTGCTTCACTTATATCTTTTTGAGCATGGTGTGCTTTAGTATTTTTTAAGAAATGCTCTCTTGCTTCACTTAGATTTATTTGAGAGTTAGTAATTTTTTTAAGAAATTCTCTGTTGCTTCACTTAAATTAATTTGAGATAAAGGAATATTCCGCTCATGATCTTCACATATATTTGTTTGAGCTTATAAAAAACAACATACGAAAATTAGTTACAAAGTGATAGATATCCAAGAAGGATATAATGAAAACTTTCATGAATATCATTGGACAAAGTAAACTTGATTCCTTGTAATAGTTTTGAGATATGATGATGTGATATGTGAGTCATGTTGATGAGTAATTATGCTTTAGTAAGAATATTGGTGTTAAGGTTTGTGATTACCTATGCAAGCACGAAAGTCAATAGTTATGCAATGAAATTACACTACTTTTGGTGCATTATTCGGTGTTAATTATGCTTAATCCTCGCTTATGAGATTATTCGTTTCTTAGTTGGTCGCTTCTCAATCTTTTGCTAGCCTTCATTTTGCACTAAGTACGATCACTACTTGTGCATCCAAGATCCTTTAAACCAGTTTTGCCACATGAGTCCACCATACCTACCTATATGCGGTATTCTTTTGCCGTTCTAAGCAAATTTGTATGTGTCATCTCTAATTTTCAAAATAAATTTATCTTTTGTGTGCTCGTACCGCTCACGAGGCAATAAGGGGTGGCCGATATTTTCCATGCTAGATGTTATTCTCATGATGAGTGTTAATTCACTTGTCATTGCACGAGAGTAAGGCAAAGGTATTAGTGATGCCCGGTCCCGAAATGAAGAATGAATTTACTTTATGTTGTCAAATAATAAATTCCTTGGAAAGTGTTGGTATGGAAGGCACCCGTGGATACGGCTAGCCATGGAAAGTGGAAGTATGGTGAAAAAAGGAATAAACTTTAATTTCTGTTTGGGAACCGCCTATGATATATCTAGCATGGAAGTGTGAGGAACTCTAAGTCATTTTCGTTGGTGGGAAAAGTATGCCTCTCAAAATGTTTTTATCTCTCAATTTTCGCTTTGAGCTCTCGCACCTCTACAAATCCCTACTTCCTTCCGTGAAGGGCCTTTCTTTTACTTTATGCAATTTTTATTTTTAATTTGAGTCTCCATCTTCTCTTATAAAACACCAACTAGGGGGCACTATGATCGTACTTGAGCATTGGGTGTACCTAATATGCGAGTGTGTTTCATGAATGGATCACTGATCGAGCATGATGGGCTAGGGATAACTTATTTTGGCATTGATATTTTGAAAGACATGGTTGCTTGTTGATATGCTTGAGTATTTAAATCTCATGTCAAAACTAGACTATTGCTTTGAAT
The DNA here is from genome assembly GCF_003073215.2 of Triticum urartu. Classification (NCBI taxonomy): domain Eukaryota; kingdom Viridiplantae; phylum Streptophyta; class Magnoliopsida; order Poales; family Poaceae; genus Triticum; species Triticum urartu. Next base: position 84,328,940 of record NC_053024.1, on the reverse strand, counting down.
CATATAAAAATTCCAAATGTCCATGCTATAAAGAAAATGAGATAACATGTTAGGCATCATTCAACATAAAAAATTATGTTTTTATCATTTACCTACTGGAGGACGAGTAGGAATTAAGCTTGGGGATGTTGATACGTCTCCAACATATCTATAATTTTTGATTGTTCCATGCTGTTATCTTATCATTCTTGGATGTTTTATAATCATTGTATAGTCATTTTATCTCATTTTTTGGTACTAACCTATTGACATCGTGCCAGGTGCCAGTTACTATTTTTTTGCATGTTTTTTACATCGCAGGTAATCAATATCAAACGGAGTCCAAACGCAGCGAAACTTTTTGTGGATTTTTTTCGACCAAAAGACATCCAATGGGCCGGAGAAGCGCCTGGGGGTGCTCCGAGGGGAGTACAACCCACTAGGGCGCGCCTGGAGGCCCAGCGCGCCCTGGTGGGTGATACGTCCATTTTGCATAATGATTTTATATCGATATTTATTGCATTATGGACTGTTATTTCACTTTATGTTACAATACTTATGGCTATTCTCTCTTATTTTACAAGGTTTACATAAGGAGGGAGAATGCCGGCACCTGGAATTCTGGGCTGGAAAAGGAGCAAATATTAGAGACCTATTATACGCAACTCCAAAAGTCCTGAAACTCCACGGAACATCTTAAAATAAATAAAGAAAAATCCTCGCCAAAGATGAAGGCCATGGGGCCCACACCCTGCTCACGAGGGTGGGGGGCGCCCCCCCTAGGGCGCGCCGCCTACCTCGTGGGCCCCCTGGTGGCTCTCCGACGTCCATCTTCTCCTATATGAAGTCTTTCGATGAGAAAAAAAATAAGAAGGAACTTTTCGGGACGAGACTCCGCCGCCACGAGGCGGAACCTTGGCGGAACCAATCTAGAGCTCCGGCAGAGCTGTTCTGCCGGGGATACTTCCCTCCGGGAGGGGGAAATCATCACCATCGTCATCACCAATGCTCTTCTCATCGGGAGAGGGCAATCTCCATCAACATCTTCACCAGCACCATCTCATCTCCAAACCCTAGTTCATCTCTTGTATCCAATTCTTGTCTCAAAGTCCGGGATTGGTGCTAGTAGGTTGCTAGTAGTGTTGATTACTCCTTGTAGTTGATGCTAGTTGGTTTATTTGGTGGAAGATCATATGTTCAGATCCTATATGCATATTATTACCCCTCTGATTATGAACATTACTATGCTTTGTGAGTAATTACGTTTGTTCCTGAGGACAAGGGAGAAGTCTTGCTATTAGTAGTCATGTGAATTTGGTATTCGTTTGATATTTTGATAAGATGTATGTTGTCTAGCCTCTAGTGGTGTTATGTGAACATCGACTACATAACACTTCACCATTATTTGGGCCTAGAGGAAGGCATTGGGAAGTAATAAGTAGATGATGGGTTGCTAGAGTGACAGAAGCTTAAACCGTAGTTTATGTGTTGCTTCGTAAGGGACTGATTTGGATCCATATGTTTCATGCTATGGTTAGGTTTACCTTAATATGTTTGTTGTAGTTGCGGATGCTTGCAATAGAGGTTAATAATAAGTGGGATGCTTGTTCAAGTAAGAACAACACCCAAGCATCGGTCCACCCACATATCAAATTATCAAAGTATCGAACACGGATCATATGAACGTGATGAAAACTAGCTTGACGATATTCCCATGTGTCCTCGCGAGCGCTTTTCCTATTATAAGAGTTTGTTCCGGCTTGTCCTTTGCTACAAAAAGGATTGGGTCACCTTGCTGAACTTTTTTTACTTTTGTTACTTGTTGCTCGTTACAATTTATCTTGTCACAAAACTATCTGTTACCACTTATTTCAGTACTTGCAGAGAATACCTTGTTGAAAACCGCTTATCATTTCCTTCTGCTCCCCATTGGGTTCGACACTCTTACTTATCGAAGGACTACGATAGATCCCCTATACTTGTGGGTCATCAGTGGGTTGTGCCCACCCCGGGTGCCCCCGGACCGCCTCTTTACTCTATAAATACCCCAATATTCTAGAAACCCTAGGGGTGTCGACGAAAATAAATTCCAACTGCCGCAAGTTCCAGAACTACCAGATCCAATCTAGACATCATCTCGGAGGGGTTCATTGATAACCCACAAGTATAGGGGGTCGCAACAGTTTTCGAGGGTAGAGTATTCAACCCAAATTTATTGATTCGACAAAAGGGGAGCCAAAGAATATTCTTAAGTATTAGTAGCTAAGTTGTCAATTCAACCACACCTGAAAGACTTAATATCTACAACAAAGTATTTAGTAGCAAAGTAGTATGGATGTAACGACAATGGTGGCAAAAGTAACAGTAGCAGTTTTGTAGCAATCATAATACTGGCAACGGAAAAGTAACTAAACAAAGATCAATATATGAAAAGCTCGTAGGCAATGGATCCATGATGGATAATTATGTGGATGGTATTCATCATGCAACGGTTATAACATAGGGTGACACAGAGCTATCTCCAGTTCATCAATATAATGTAGGCATGTATTTTGAATATAGTCATACGTGCTTATGGAAAAGAACTTGCACGACATCTTTTGTCCTACCCTCCCGTGGCAGTGGGGTCCTATTGGAAACTAAGGGATATTAAGGACTTTTAATAGAGTACCGGACCAAAGCATTAGCACCTAGTGAATACATGAACTCGTCAAACTACGGTCGTCATCGAGAGTGGTCTCGACTATTGTCACTCCGGGGTTGCCGGATCATAACACGTAGTAGGTGATTATAAATTGCAATATCGGATCAAGAACACAAATATATTCATGAAAACATAATAGGTTCAGATCTGAAATCATGGCACTCGGACCCTAGTGACAAGCATTAGGCATAGCAAAGTCATAACAACATCAATCTTAGAACATAGTGGATACTAGGGATCAAACCCTAACAAAACTAACTCGATTACATGGTAAATCTTATCCAACCCATCATGGTCCAGCAAGCCTACGATGGAATTACTCATGAACGGCGGTGAGCATCATGAAATTGGTGATGGAGGATGGTTGATGATGATGATGGCGACGGATTCCCCTCTCCACAGCCCTGAACGGACTCCAGATCTGCCCTCCCGAGGAAGAACAGGGCTTGGTAGCGGTTCCGTATCGTAAAACGCGATGAATCCTTATCTCCAATTTTTTTCCCCTCGAAAGAGAATATATGGAGCTGGAGTTGAGGTCGGTGGAGGTTCAGGGGGCCCACAAGGTCGCAGGGCGCTCCCCCACCCTCGTGGCTAGGGTGTGGCCCCCCTGGTGCTGATTCTTTCGCCAATATTTTTATTAATTCCAAAACTTAGCTCCGTGAAGTTTCAGGTCATTCCGAGAACTTTTTATTCTCCACAAAAATAACACCATGGCAATTCTGCTGAAAACAGTGTCAGTCCGGGTTAGTTCCATTCAAATCATGCAAGTTAGAGTCCAAAACAAGGGCAAAAGAGTTTGGAAAAGTAGATATGACGGAGACGTATCAACTCCCCCAAGCTTAACCCATTGCTAGTCCTAAAGTAATTCAGTTGACAAACTAAAAGTGATAAAGAAAAACTTTTACAAACTCTATTTGATCTTGTTGTTGCAAATATGTAAAGCCAGCATTCAAGTTTTTCAGCAAAGATTATGAACTGACCATATTCACTATAACTCTTAGGTCTCACATTTACTCATACCGATGGCCTAATCAACTAGCGAGCAATAATAATAAATCTCGGATGACAACACTTTTTTCAAAACAATCATGATATAATATAATGAGATGGTATCTCGCTAGCCCTTTCTGAGACCGCAAAACACAAATGCAGAGCACCCCTGAAGATCAAGGACTGGCTAGATATTGTAATTCATGGTAAAAGAGATCCAGTCACAGTCAAAATCAATATAAAATAATAACAATGCATACAAGTGACATTGGTGCTCTCTAACTGGTGCTTTATATAAGAGGATGATGACTCAACAATAAAAGTAAATAGATAGGCCCTTCGCAGAGGGAAGCAGGGATTTGCAGAGGTGCCAGAGCTCGAGTTTTGAAATAGAGATTGAATAATATTTTGAGCGGTATCCTTTCATTGTCAACATAACAACTAAGAGACCTCGGTATCTTCCGATGATGCATGAGTAGTTGTTTGTAGACCTTCGAGTCCGTAGTTAGTAGCTAGATGGCTTCCTCTCTCTCTTTTGATTCTCAATACAATGATCTCTTGGAGATCCATATGATGTAATTCTTTTGCGGTGTGTTTGTTGGGATCCGATGAACTTTCAGTTTATGATCAAATCTATCTCTTTTTATCCATGATAGTTATTTGAGTCTTCTTTGATCTCATATATGCATGATTTCTTATAGCCTCGCATTTCTTCTCCGATATTTGGCTTTTGTTCGGCCAACTTGATCTATTTATCTTGCAATGGGAAGAGGTGCTTTGTGATTGGTTCGATCTTACAGTGCTTGATCCTAGTGACAGAAGGGGAACCGACACATATGTGTCGTTACCATTAAGGATATCAAGACGGGGTCTATTTCTATATAAATAGATATTGTCTACATCATGTCATCATTCTTATTAGATTACTCTGTTTCTCCATGAACTTAATACACTAGATGCATGCTGGATAGCGGTCGATGTGTGGAGTAATAGTAGTAGATGCAGGCAGGAGTCGGTCTACTAATCTTGGACGTGATGCCTATATAATGATCATTGCTTGGATATCGTCATGATTATTTGAAGTTCTATAAATTTCCCAACAGTAATTCGTTTATCCATCGTTTGCTATTTTTCTGGAGAGAAGCCACTTGTGAAACCTACGACCCCCCGAGTATCTTCCTTAATATATTTGCCTTTGTGATATATTTTTATTTGCTTTTATTTTCAGATCTATTAAACCAAAAATATAAAATACCTTGCTGCAATTAATTTATCTGATATCTATTTATCGTATCTATCATATTTTTATCACGTGTGTTTGCCAAGTTTTGGCGCCATTACCCGAAAGGGATTGACAACCCTTTTAACACGTCGGGTTGCGAGTATTTGTTATTTGTTTGCAAGTGTTGTTTACGTATTGTTGCTTGGTTCTCCTACTGGTTCGATAACCTTGGTCTCATCATTGAGGGAAATACCTAACGTCGATGTGTTGCATCATCCCTTCCTCTTTGGGGAAATACCGGCGTAGTCTAGCAGACATCACACCTATCTCGCAAAGCGCACGGTATTGCTTGCCCCCCCTCATGTCGGCACGAAGGGAATCCTTAGGTATGAATGCAAGCCCCCCCCAACCGAGGTTCACCTAGCAAAGTGCAAAGTAGCTAGAAACCCCCCTCGTGTCGGCACGAAGGGAATCCTAAGCTATGAATGCATGCCCCCAACCGAGGTTCGCCTAGCAAAGTGCGAAGTAGGAGCCCCCCACACACACTTTCAGTCGGCAGGCCAGAGAGGCATCCCACCAAGATGGATCGTAAAAGGACCAAGAATAAATCCACCTTGGTCATACAACCTCTCTCTTGTTGTTGGTCAAAGTGATGGCCGTCCATGCGACCCCGGAGATGGGCTAGCTCACCAATAATCACGCAAGTAGCTAGTCCCCGAAGACAACCAATGCATGCATGTGGCCCAAACATATGTATGGAGAGGTGTGTTTTTGAATACACAATGGAACAAATTTGATGTGGCACTGTGATTTCAAACTAGAAATCCCTAGACTGAGTGAGGGTTAGGTTGACGATGCATATGTATGTTACACCACACTTCAAGCCGACGATGAGGATTCATGCATGCATGCGTGCATAGTATATGCGCTCAAACTTAATTAGGTCTGAATCTCACCATGACCTATGCTATGATAACAGGAACCAAAGGAAGAATCCGCCATGGTAACCAATCTTGTTGTCGGTCAAGGTGATCATGGATGTCCACGCAGGCCCTTGAATATATATGCTTGTCACCAATAACCATGCGAGGGAGTGTACCGTTCGAAGACAACCACTACATGCATATGTACGGAGGTGATGCATGCATGCATGTTTTAATACCATTTCACAACATTGATGTGATGCGTGCGTCGAAAATTGTATAGTCCCCACACAGAGCGAGATTGGTTCATGACGTGTCATTGTACTAGCCACTTCAACTCGATGGGAGGGATTAATGCGTACACATGCATGTGTGTGTGCTCAAACTGTATCATGTCATCCAAGAGCATGACCTATATATATATACCGTATTAGAAGCAAAAAATAATCCCCTCCTAAGTCAAATTAACCTCTCTCGTTGTCTACCAAAAAGTAGAGATGGACCAAGCGGGCCTGCAGATGGAAAGCATCGATATCGCTGATAACCACTTAACTGGGTGCAAGAGGACAACCACCATCACTTTGGATGTGGGCCAAACATATGTTGAATACCAAAAATGCACAACTTTGATGTGCCACATGCCTCTAAAACTGTAAAAATCCCACATAGAGCATGCAGCCAGCCACATGGCGCTCAACATATCCGTAAACGAACAACAGAGGTTGAGGACATCACTGGGGATGTAGCTCATATGGATGCTGCGTGGTTCGCGTTCAGACATGGTGGAGTTTGGAAGGTGGGGTTTTGGGGGGCTTGATTTATGAGGGAGAAGGCTTTCGGTGCTAGAACGGCTAGCGAGGGAATAGTAGTACTGGGGGAGGCGAGCGAGGCGAGGGTACGCGGGGGCATAGTGAGATGATGAAGAGTGACCTCAGGATCTCCGACAAGATGGAGATGGAGATGGAGTGGTGCTAGGGGAGAGGGAGACGAGGCGAGGCATGCTATACAACGGCGGTGACAGCGACTGCATAGTGCAAAAGGTGAGGCTGACTTTGGTAACCCGGACACGCCGTCTGGACTGGTGTCACCTCGGGCGCAGGGTCTTGTCACTTCACTATGAGGACCGGATGAATAATAATATTTTCACCATCAAGTGTACCACAGTTGTACTAGTACTACTAGTAGGAGTAGTAGGAACATGAGTAGTACTCCCGTGCTAGCATGCCTCTGGGTTCACTTCATCCTCCAGGATCATCGATATTGCGAGCAGAACCAAATTCTCGTGCATGCGGAAGCGTGAAGAAGGACTTTTATTTTTTGAGGATAACCTCATATTCCTTAACTAGAGAATGTTGTGTCTCCCACGCATGCGCCAATATCCATCCGAACCAGCTACGACACATTTTTTATCCGTTTGCATAGGTCCCACCTGTCAGGAGGGGTGTAGAAATAAGAAGGAATCATAAAATGTCTCACCACGATGATTCGAAAGAGTGACCTCAACTAGCCAGTGGCACCGAAAGGATGGGCATGTACAGGGACAGGCTCCACTCCTCAGTCTACCCGCGCAACCTTTTCGTTTAGTCTACCTAGCCGTCTAATCAACTGCCTGTAGGCCACTTCTCCCATTTACTTCTCCATCGGGTGCCAATTTTCCTCGGCTTCTTCACTACTCCTTGATCTTCATTTGCATCCAAACACACTGCATTCACATTGTTTTAACCTCTTCACATCCTCCTGGAGTAATTCTGAAGCCCCTATAAATAATCATCTTCTTCAGTTAGACTAGCCATCTAATCCTAATTCTCCAAACCATAGCCCTTCGGTCCAGCGGTTCCAAATGGCGAAAGAGATCTAGATGCAGGTTTTTAGCGCCCAACATGTCCTCGTCGAAGGCTCATTGAGCATAGTTGCCACAGTCAACAACCACCCAAGGGTTGTTCGGAAGTGGATCAACAATGTATCCAACTCCCTCCAAAAGGTGGAGATGAATGTCATCGGTCTTGACGCAGAGTACACAGAGCATGCCACTTGGAAGATCCAACGCGCCGCCGTCCTTCCGCTGTGCCTCGAAGATGATGTTTTTGTGTACCACATCATACATGCGCCCTCCGTACCAGGTGAGCTTCACGATTTCTTGTCTCAGGAGGACATATACTTCTATGGGGCAACCATCGCAGGGAACAAATAGAAGTTGGAGCCGTACAACCTTGATTTGAAAAGCATCCTGACCTACAAACCAAAATAAAAATTCATGTAGAAGATTGTGATAAACTGACACCATCCCTATTCGACGTAGCAAATGTTGGGGAACGTTGCAGAAAACAAAAATTTTCCTACGGTTTCACCAAGATCCATCTATGAGTTCATCTAGCAACGAGTGATCGGATGCATCTACATACCTTTGTAGACCGCGAGCGGAAGCGTTCAAAGAACGGGGATGAGGTAGTCGAACACGATGTGATCCAAATCACCGGAGATCCTAGCACCGAACGGATGGCACCTCCGCGTTCAACACACGTACGGTCATCGTAACGTCTCCTTCTTCTTGATCCAGCAAGAGGGAAGGAGAAGTTGAGGAAGATGGCTCCAGCAGCAGCACGACGGCGTGGTGGTGATGGAGCTGCAGTACTCCGTCAGGGCTTCGCCAAGCGCTATGGAGGAGGAGGAGGTGTTGGAGAGGGAGAAGGAGGCAACCAAAGGCGTGGATGAAAAGCCCTCCTTCCCCCACTATATATAGGAGGGCCAAGGGGGGGCGCCGGCCCTAGGAGATCCAATCTCCTAGGGGGGCGGCGGCCAAGGGAGGTTTCCCTCCCCCCAAGGCACCCAGGAGGTGCCTTCCACTAGTGGGACTCTTCCCTTTTGTGAACCCTAGGCGCATGGGCCTCTTGGGGCTGGTGCCCTTGGCCCATGTAGGCCAAGGCGCACCCCCTACAGCCCATGTGGCCCCCCGGGACAGGTGGCCCCACCCGGTGGACCCCCGGGACCCTTCCGGTGGTCCCGGTACAATACCGATAACCCCGAAACTTGTCCCGATGGCCGAAATAACACTTCCTATATATAATTCTTTACCTCCGGACCATTCCGGAACTCCTCGTGACGTCCGGGATCTCATCTGGGACTCCGAACAACATTCGGGTTACTGCATATACATATGCCTACAACCCTAGCGTCACCGAACCTTAAGTGTGTAGACCCTACGGGTTCGGGAGACATGTAGACATGACCGAGACGACTCTCCGGTCAATAACCAACAGCAAGATCTGGATACCCATGTTGGCTCCCACATACTCCATGATGATCTCATCGGATGAACCACGATGTCGAGGATTCAAGCAACCCCGTATGCAATTCCCTTTGTCAATCGGTATGTTACTTGCCCAAGATTCGATCGTCGGTATCCCAATACCTCGTTCAATCTCGTTACCGGCAAGTCACTTTACTCGTACCGTAATGCATGATCCCGTGACCAGACACTTGGTCACTCTGAGCTCATTATGATGATGCATTACCGAGTGGGCCCAATGATACCTCTCCGTCATACGGAGTGACAAATCCCAGTCTTGATCCGTGTCAACCCAACAGACACTTTCGGAGATACCCGTAGTCTACCTTTATAGTCACCCAGTTACGTTGTGACATTTGGTATACCCAAAGCACTCCTACGGTATCCGGGAGTTACACGATCTCATGGTCTAAGGAAAAGATACTTTGACATTGGAAAACTCTAGCAAACAACTATACGATCTTATGCTATGTTTAGGATTGGGTCTTGTCCATCACATCATTCTCCTAATGATGTGATCTCGTTATCAATGACGTCCAATGTCCATAGTTAGGAAACCATGACCATCTGTTGATCAACGAGCTAGTCAACTAGAGGCTTACTAGGGACATGTTGGTGTCTATTATTCACACATGTATTACGATTTCCGGATAACACAATTATAGCATGAATAAAGACAATTATCATGAACAAGGAAATATAATAATAATGCTTTTATTATTGCCTCTAGGGCATATTTCCAACAGCAAATTTTGTGCTCGGAACAAATCCTTAGAAGGGTGACGAGACGCTGGCATTAAGGTCGTCTAGATGGGAGAATTATCCCTTGACGTACGAGCGGATAAAATATTCTACCCTCGATGCCCGTGTGAGTTTTGAGATAGCTGCAAGGTCCAGAGAGCTTGTTGCGAAGCCGTATCCAACAGAAAATGAGAACAAGAAGAAGAAGAAGAAGAAGAAGAAGAAGATGCTGCACCAGCAGCAGGGCATTATGGATGGATGAAATATTTCCTCTCTTGTAAAAAAAATATTCCCTCTCTATGTATATTGATATAGATGGACTATTTCGATGGTGTGCATGTCTTTGGAACAAATAGTAGCGTGGGTCCGCTTGACTATAAGGAACTATTTATCCGCCTAGCTTTCTCTACTACTCCTTCTAGTGATCGGTATGTAATGCATGTGTCTGTAGACATGACAGCTTGATCATGGAAGTTCAACTACGGCGACCATCACGTTTCATCCACTGCCACTCGCGATTCCCACGACGTCGCTCCAACCTATGGCACCACGTACCCCGACGAGCGCCTCACCCCTCTCGGCCACACCGCCCCTCTGCCTTTGTGTGCATGACATGTGGCCCAACTAAAATGCGGCGAGCATCAAGTTTCTACCACAGCCACACGCGATTCCCACGATGCCGCTCGAACCCATGACACCACACGTCCCCCAACCTGCGGCTCACCCCTCTCTGTCCCACTTCCCCTCTGCCTTCGGGAGCATTACATGTGGACCAGCCACCTATCGGGTCCACATGTTATTGACTCAAAGGCAGGTGTCGTTAGGCGCTGAAGCTCAGACCCGAGGGCCCCGGGAGGTAAATGTAACTCCTGCGCCAGGCCTTGTGGTGCTAGTGCTACACAAACTCGTGGCAAACTCGAGATTTGTTTCTTTACTATACATGCACACAACGATTTAATGGACATTGTAATCTCAACATGTGATGGGAGCTCTAAATTTGAATTTGAAACTTATAAAACGAAAAAAATTTAGAACAAATAAACTGAGAGAGAGGGAGTATACCGTTGGATGTGTCCCATACGAAACAAGTCCCCTGGTTTGTCACCGCGAAGATGCGGTTAGAAAGGAGCACAGCGTCTTCGTACTCGTACGACAACAAATTGGCCGCAGACATCATCGTCCACCTTTGACCGGCATGTGCAAGGTTTGTGCTATCTTCTTCAATCTCACCGTGGTTCCATCATACCAATTCAGGCGGTGGCCCGTTGCATGGCTGACCCCAATGTTGGACAAAGGTTCTACGGGAACGGTGTCACCATTGTAAATGTTGTGCAAATTGATGTTGGTACCCTCCCATACATATGCAAGCCAATCTCCACTCGCACAGAGCCTAACCTGTGAAACAGTGGGCAGGGGGAGAATTAGGAAATGGACATGGAAGTAGTCTTTAGAATGCATTTACTACATGATCAAACTCATCTTACCTGCTCATCGGACAAAATCCGAGTGCCCCTCAACGTCGGCATCTCAAGGGGCATCAACTTGCAACTATGGCCACGCCGCGCTGGAGAGACCCCCAAGGAAACATCCTCGTGCGTTGCACAGAACATCAAGATGCATTTGTATGAGTAGTTTATCTTGTGAGAGAAAAGGATGAAAGAGGGAAGGCCTTATTTGCAAATGTGGAGAGGGGTGTCGGTTTATTTTTGCAAAATTGCCACAGTTTTCTTCCTATCCATCAGACATAAATCAGACGGCCTATAAAAAGCAGAGTTGGTGATGATGGTGTGCCTGCCATCCTGTAATATGGGCTGTCCGACCTATATCTAACGGATAGGAAGGAAACTATGACAATTTACCCGCACACCTCTCCACATTTGTAGATAAGGCCTTCCTTCGTTCATCCTTTTCTCCCACAAGATCTTGATGTTCCGTGCAATGCATGGACATATTGCTAGTATAAGAGGGGTGTGGCTATTTTTTGGCAAAATTGCCATAGTTTCCTTCCTATCCGTCAGATATAAATCGGACGGCCTATACTGCAGGATGGCAGGCACACCATCATCAACAAATCTATTTTTTATAAGAGTAGAGTAGAGATAGAGATAGAGACTACTACTACCAATGTGTTGGCCCGTGTGTTGCAATGAATCCAAAGTAGTAGAATAATACTTGTTCACGGGCTTGAAATATAAACACTCTAGTTTTGATATACATATATCATTAAAAGTAAATCATGCTTCACTCAAAATATATTCCTCGGGCTATTTTGATGGTTTGAAGATAACATGTTCTAAAAAATTTGGAGCTGTTTTTTAACATTTTTTAGCGTGGCACGACATCCGGTGCACCTAATCGTCTGAAAAGAAAATTGGGTTTGGGTCGGTGGCACACCCTACGGCAAGATGCCCGTGTGGCCTTCTTCTATAACTAGCAAGATGCTCGTGCATTGCTGGGAACATCAAGATGCATTTTTTTTTACAAAAAACCTATTGTGATTGACCCTTGCAGGAGTAATCTCATGTGTAAAAACTAATGATATCTCGAGAATTTTATCGGAAAAATGGTATCTTTGGGACAAGTTTTCTCTACTCTGCTCCTTGTAGTGAGCGGCATGCAATGCATGTGTTAGCAGACATGACATCTTGTCCATGGAAGTTGAACCACGACGACCATCACGTTTCTTGTTTTTACCACTGCCACACCAATACACGATTCCCACGACGCTCCTCCAACTGACGGCACGACGTCTCCCGACGTGCGCCTCATCTCTCTCGGCCCCACCGCTCCTCTGCCTTTGTGTGCATGACATGCGGGCCAGCTGAACTGCGGTGACCATCAACTTTCTACCACAGCCACACCCGATTGGACATGGTTTGCCTGCTCCGATCCATACTCCTGCACCATCGAATTTTCATCCAGCGTTTGTAACACATTTCGTCCCGGGCATCAATCCTCAATTAGAGTACTTCTGTACTGCAGGTAGTACCCGCCGGTGTGGCAATCTACGCCTCGTAACACCTCGATACCCAACTGTAGCACCCTCGCCACGACCACACCACCACTGGCTGGTTCATCTCAAACAAGTGAGTAGCGAACCATGCCACCACCATGTGAATGACATGTGGGCCAGCCACATTTAAGGTCCACATGTCATTGACTCATAGGCCGGTGCACTAAGCCATTGAAGCTCGGTCCCGTGATCCCCGAGAGGGAAATGGTAACTCCTGCAGCAGGCCTTGTGGTGCTCCCGTAGTACGAGCTCGTGCCAAACCCGAATGAGATTTGGTGACCAACTAGTAAGCTACACGTGCATTGCACGCATGAGATTTGGTAACCAATATCTACTCTCTATATCTATATCTATATCTATATCTATACTCTTATAAAAAATAGAGTTGGTGATGATGGTGTGTCTGCCATCCTGCAATATATGCCGTTCGATTTATATCTGACGGATAGGAAGGAAACTATGGCAATTTTGCAAAAAGATGCCCACACCCTCTCCACATTTGCAAATAAGGCCTTCTCGTGTTCATCCTTTTCTCCCACAACATAAACTACTCATACAAATGCATCTTGATTTTCCGTGCAACGCATGGGCATCTTGCTAGTTATGAATAAATAACACTCTATCAACGAGCCCCGTCAGACACCAAATTTCTTGGCTTCCGTGCTACAGCTAGATCTTCCCCTCATTTCTGTTTTCCAACCCAATGACGAGCGGGGTGCGGTTTGCCAATGGTCGGTTTGCTCAACGGCGGTCCCACATGAAAGTGAAAATGCTAAGCAACACACCTTCCCTAGCTATCTGGCGTGCCGGATGGGCCGTTGAGTACTCCTGATTCCCGGGCGTGTGGGGGTGCGACGCGAATGCGGTAGGCCATTTCCTTTTACTGGCAACGTGCCTATGCGTTGTGACGGATTCAAAGTAGTAGAATAGTAGTACTTGTTCACAAACTTGAAAGAAATCACTCTTGTTTTGATATACTCCCAATATATTACTTTTCACTCAAAATATATTTCTCGGGCTGTTTTGATGAGGTGAGGGAGGGATGTGGTTGCTTTCAAGATAATAAGGGGTTTTCTGCAAATTGGACTAGAGAAGTGGGCTATTGTTGCAAAAATGCCAAAACTTACCTCACAGCCATTAGATGCAGATCTAATGGTCAGAAACGACGGATGGCAGACAGACCACCATCACCAACTGAGTCTTTTTATAGGAGTAGGAGTAGAGAAAAATGTATAAATTGTAACCTTTGGTTCTGCTCCTTGGCACGATCGATAGATAGAAATAACGATTGGAAACGCTAGGGCGGGGCTATTTCCGCTAGATAAGTAGGGTACGTAGTAGCTAGGTTGGCGCATCGTCGGTTCGGTCACATGCAGTCCGACATGTTCTAGCGTTTCTAGCAAGATGCCCGTGCGTTGCACGAAGTTGATGGAAAAGTTAAGCACAACTTATAAATTGACAGATGGAGTACTAGTTACAGTGATGCATACAATTAAGCAAAGGGATCGCACATGTCGGTATTGACTAGAACGAGAATGCAATAGCACAATAAGAATTAAGGCCACGATGATGTGATCGCAGTGGTGGTTACATGAGGCAAGAAGAAAGATGCGTCCATCAACGTACGACCTCCTCCTCCTCAACTTAGTGCGTCGTGCCACCGACCGGTGGCTAAGAAGTAGCGGCTTTTGTGGCGTGGTCAAGGTGCTTCTCAGCAAACGCATCCAAGGCTTCCAGCCGGTTGAGGAAGGCCAACGTCGCAGCGTCCTCAATGGCCTTGTAGATACCTATGTACACGATTTGCCCGTACATGTGGATGTGTAGGTCGACGAATTCTTGTAGGGCAAGGCGCCTCGTGGCAAGTGCGACCTCCAGGTGGACATTCTTCATGGCGTCGGCGGGCAGTCGTAGGGCCACCAGTGCTTGAAAGAGGTTCCGACCATGGAGGCTGATTAGGGTGGCAGGCAATGAGGTGCCCGGGCACGCTGGCAGGAGGAGTACGACGATGTCGTCCCCGAGCTTCTTGAGGATGGTGAACTTGTTGGTGGTGGCAATGATCATCTAGTCCAATTGAGAGTCGTAGTTGGCGTCAACGGTGGCCATCCACCAGCCGGTTACGAACACCGTCTGGAGACGATCCTTGGCGCCATGCCGCATGCTGGTGTCGTGGACCATCTGGCACAGCCGCTTGCCGCTCGCGCGCATCACCACCATGGGTATGGAGTGAGCACTTTTGTGCTTAGGCAAATGCTTAGGTGCATAAGATGTGGTAGATGCATTGGAATGGAGGGGCGCCTTTATATGAGTGCAAACTGTGTTGCATTCACATCGTGCAACCTCTTTTCCCTCTCCTCCTCCCATTACTTCCATCATGCACGCACGACGCTAATTGAAGGACGATGCATGATTGGTCGTTCAACATTTCGGGAACCGCTACCCCTCCCTCGTCTGCATTTAAGCCGTATCAGGAATTGCATCGCCCGCTGTCAAATCGAATAGTACTATGCCTCCCGCTGCACGCCCGGCTGAACACGCCTCCTCGCCACCATCAAACCCGTCCCTTAAACCCGCATGCAAACCGAGAAACCTACTCCGGCCACACGTCTGTTCATGAGTGGGCCAGAATTAAACGCAACACCGGCCGAGCTCCTCCCATCCTCCCTCAGTTTGAACTAGGCTAGATGCCGGCCAAGCTCCTACCATCCGCCCTGTTGGAAATATGCCCTAGAGGCAATAATAAATTAGTTATTATTATATTTCCTTGTTCATGATAATCGTTTATTATCCATGCTAGAATTGTATTGATAGGAAACTCAGATACATGTGTGGATACATAGACAACACCATGTCCCTAGTAAGCCTCTAGCTGACTAGCTCGTTGATCAATAGATGGTTACGGTTTCCTGACCATGGACATTGGATGTCATTGATAACGGGATCACATCATTAGGAGAATGATGTGATGGACAAAGACCCAATCCTAAGCCTAGCACAAGATCATGTAGTTCGTATGCTAAAGCTTTTCTAATGTCAAGTATCATTTCCTTAGACCATGAGATTGTGCAACTCCCGGATACTATAGGAGTGCTTTGGGTGTGCCAAACGTCACAACGTAACTGGGTGGCTATAAAGGTACACTACAGGTATCTTCGAAAGTGTCTGTTGGGTTGGCACGAATCGAGACTGGGATTTGTCACTCCGTGTAAACGGAGAGGTATCTCTGGGCCCACTCGGTAGGACATCATCATAATGTGCACAATGTGATCAAGGAGTTGATCACGGGATGATGTGTTACGGAACGAGTAAAGAGACTTGCCGGTAATGAGATTGAACAAGGTATCGGGATACCGACGATCGAATCTCGGGCAAGTGTCGTACCGATAGACAAAGGGAATTGTATACGAGATTGATTAAGTCCTTGACATCGTGGTTCATCCGATGAGATCATCGTGGAACATGTGGGAGCCAACATGGGTATCCAGATCCCGCTGTTGGTTATTGACCGGAGAGTCATCTCGGTCATGTCTGCATGTCTCCCGAACCCGTAGGGTCTACACACTTAAGGTTCGGTGACGCTAGGGTTATAGAGATATTAGTATGCGGTAACCCGAAAGTTGTTCGGAGTCCCGGATGAGATCCCGGACGTCACGAGGAGTTCTAGAATGGTCCGGAGGTAAAGAATTATATATAGGAAGTGCTATTTCCGCCATCGGGACAAGTTTCGGGGTCACCAGTATTGTACCAGGACCACCGGAAGGGTCCCGGGGGTCCACCGGGTGGGGCCACCTGCCCCGGGGGGCCACATGGGCTGTAGGGGGTGCGCCTTGGCCTATATGGGCCAAGGGCACCAGCCCCAAGAGGCCCATGCGCCAAGAGAAAGGGGAAAGGAAGAGTCCTAAAGGGGGAAGGCACCTCCGAGGTGCCTTGGGGAGGAGGGACTCCTCCCTGGCCGCACCCTTCCTTGGAGGAAGGGCCAAGGCTGCGCCTCCCCCCTCTCCCTTGGCCCTATATATAGTGGGGGGAAGGGAGGGCAACTCAATCTAAGCCCTAGCGCCTCCCTCTCCCTCCCATGACACATCTCCCTCCTCCCGCAGCGCTTGGCGAAGCCCTGTTGGAATCCCGCTACTTCCACCACCACGCCGTCGTGCTGCTGGATCTCCATCAACCTCTCCTTCCCCCTTGCTGGATCAAGAAGGAGGAGACGTCGCTGCTCTGTACGTGTGTTGAACGTGGAGGTGCCGTCCGTTCGGCGCTAGGATCATCGGTGATTTGGATCACGACGAGTACGACTCCATCAACCCCGTTCTCTTGAACGCTTCCACGCGTGATCTACAAGGGTATGTAGATCCACTCCTCCCTCGTTGCTAGATGACTCCATAGATTGATCTTGGTGACACGTAGGAAAATTTTGAATTTATGCTACGTTCCCCATCAGTGGTATCAGAGCTAGGTCTATGCGTAGTTACTATGCACGAGTAGAATACAAAGTAGTTGTGGGCCTTGATTTTGTTCAATATGCTTACCGTTACTAGTCCAATCTTGATTCGGCGGCATTGTGGGATGAAGTGGCCCGGACCAACCTTACACGTACGCTTACGTGAGACCGGTTCCACCGACAAACATACACTAGTTGCATAAGGTGGCTGGCGGGTGTCTGTCTCTTCCACTTTAGTCGGATCGGATTCGATGAAAAGGGTCCTTATGAAGGGTAAATAGCAATTGGCATATCACGTTGTGGTTTTGCGTAGGTAAGAAACGTTCTTGCTAGAAACCCATAGCAGCCACGTAAAACATGCAAACAACAATTAGAGGACG
Organism: Triticum urartu; assembly: GCF_003073215.2. NCBI lineage: Eukaryota > Viridiplantae > Streptophyta > Magnoliopsida > Poales > Poaceae > Triticum > Triticum urartu. The sequence goes on along the minus strand of NC_053024.1, from coordinate 84,311,267 downwards.
TCTAACTTGTTTTTGCAGGGTATGCTATGTGATGTGATATGGCCAAAGGATGTGATGTATGATATATGTGATGTATGAGATGATCATGTTCTTGTAATAGGAATCACGACTTGCATGTCGATGAGTATGACAACTGGCAGGAGCCATAGGAGTTGTCTTAACTTATTTATGACCTGCGTGTCAACATAAACGTCATGTAATTACTTTACTTCATTGGTAACCGTTAGCTGTAGTAGTAGAAGTAATAGTTGGCGAGACAACTTCATGAAGACACGATGATGGAGATCATGATGATGGAGATCATGGTGTCATGCCGGTGACGATGATGATCATGGAGCCCCGAAGATGGAGATCAAAAGGAGCAATTTGATATTGGCCATATCATGTCACTATTTGATTGCATATGATGTTTATCATGTTTATACATCTTATTTGCTTAGAACGACGGTAGTAAATAAGATGATCCCTCACTAAAATTTCAAGAAGGTGTTTCCCCTAACTGTGCACCGTTGCGAAAGTTCGTCGTTTCAAAGCACCACGTGATGATCGGGTGTGATAGATTCTTACGTTCGAATACAACGGGTGTTGACGAGCCTAGCATGTACAGACATGGCCTCGGAACACATGCAAAACACTTAGGTTGACTTGACGAGCCTAGCATGTACAGACATGGCCTCGGAACACAAGAGACCGAAAGGTCGAGCATGAGTCGTATGGTAGATACGATCAACATGAAGATGTTCACCGATGTTGAATAGTCCGTCTCACGTGATGATCGGACACGGCCTAATTGACTCGGATCATGTAATCACTTAGATGACTAGAGGGATGTCTATCTGAGTGGGAGTTCATAAGATGAACTTAATTATCCTGAACATAGTCAAAAGGTCTTCGCAAATTATGTCGTGGCTCGTGCTTCAGTTCTACTGTTTAGTTATGTTCCTAGAGAAATTTAGTTGAAAGTTGATAGTAGCAATTATGCGGACTAGGTCCGTAAACTGAGGATTGTCCTCATTGCTTCATAGAAGGCTTATGTCCTTAATGCACCGCTCAGTGTGCTGAACCTCGAACGTTGTCTGTGGATGTTGCGAACATCTGACATACACATTTTGATAACTACATGATAATTCAGTTAAACGGCTTAGAGTTGAGGCACCGAAGACGTTTTGAAACGTCGCGAAACATATGAGATGTTTCGAGGGCTGAAATTGGGATTTTAGGCTCGTGCCCACGTCAAGAGGTATAAGACCTCCGATGATTTTCTTAGCCTGCAAAATAAGGGAGAAAAGCTCAATTGTTGAGCTTGTGCTCAGATTGTCTGAGTACAACAATCATTTGAATCGAGTGGGAGTTGATCTTCCAGATGAGATAGTGATGTTTCTCTGAAGTCATTACCACCAAGCTGCTAGAGCTTCGTGATGAACTATAATATATCAGGGACATATATGATTATCCTTGAGATATTTGCGATGTTTGACACCACAAAAGTAGAAATCAAGAAGGAGCATCAATTATTGATGGTTGGTGAAACCACTAGTTTCAAGAAGGGCAAGGGCAAGAATGGATACTTCATGAAATGGCAAATCAGCTGCTGCTCTAGTGAAGAAACCCAAGGTTGAACCCAAACCCGAGACTAAGTGCTTCTGTAATAAGGGGAACAACCACTGGAGCAGAATTACCCTAGATACTTGGTAGATGAGAAGGCTGGCAAGGTCGATAGAAGTATATTGGATATACATTGTGTTAATGTGTAATTTACTAGTACTCCTAGTAGCACCATGGTATTAGATACCGGTTCGGTTGCTAAATGTTAGTAAACTCGGAATAAAAGGCTACGGAATAAACGGAGACTAGCTAAAGTGAGCTGACGATATGTGTTGGAAGTGTTTCCAATGTTGATATGATCAAAGCATCGCACGCTCCCTCTACCATCGAGATTGGTGTTAAACCTAAATAATTGTTATTTGGTGTTTGCGTTGAGCATAGACATGATTGGATTATGTCTATCGCGATACGGTTATTCATTTAAGGAGAATAATGGTTACTCTGTTTATTTGAATAATACCTTCAATGGTCTTACACCTAAAATGAATGGTTTATTGAATCTCGATCGTAGTGATACACATGTTCATGCCAAAAGATATAGGATAGTAATGATAGTGCCACCTACTTGTGGCACTGCCACTTAAGTCATATCGGTATAAAACGCATGAAGAAGCTCCATGTTGATGGATCTTTGGACTCACTCATTTTTTAAAGGATTGAGACATGCGAACCATGTTTGTTGGTAGATATGCATGAAGAAACTCTATACAAATGGATCATTTGGACTCACTTGATTTTGAATCGCTTGAGACATGCAAATCATACCACATGGGCAAGATGACTGAAAGCCTCGTTTTTAGTAAACTGGAACTAGAAAGCAACTTGTTGGAAGTAATACATTTTGATGTGTGCAATCCAATGAGTGCTAAGGCATGTAGTGGATATCGTTATGTTCTTACTTCACAGATGATTTGAGTAGATGTTGAGTATATTTACTTGATGAATCACGAGTCTGAATTATTGAAAGGTTCAAGTAATTTCAGGGTGAAGTTGAAAGATCATCGTGACAAGAGGATAAAATATCTATGATATGATCATAGAGATGAATATCTGAATTACGAGTTTGGCACAGAATTAAGACATTGTGGAAATTGTTTCACAACTAATACAGCCTGGAACACCATAGTGTGATGGTGTGTCCGAACATCATAACTGCACCCTATTGGATATGATGCATACCATGATGTCTCTTATCGAATTACCACGATAGTTTATGGGTTAGGCATTAGAGACAACCACATTCACTTTAAATAGGGCACCAGGTAATTCCGATGAGGTGACACCGTATGAACTATGGTTTAGAGAAACCTAAGTTGTCATTTCTTAGAAGTTTGGGGCTGCGACGCTTATGTGAAAAAGTTTCAGGCTGATAAGCTCGAACCCAAAGCGGATAAATGCATCTTCATAGGACACCCAAAAACAGTTGGGTATACCTCCTGTCTCAGATCTGAAAGCAATAAGGGATTGTTTCTAGAATCGGGTCCTTTCTCGAGGAAAAGTTTCTCTCGAAAGAATTGAGTGGGAGGGTGGTGGAGACTTGATGAGGTTATTGAACCGTCTCTTCAACTAGTGTGTGGCAGGGCACAGGAAGTTGTTCCTGTGGCACCTACACCAATTGAAGTGGAAGCTTATGATAGTGATCATGAAACTTCAGATCAAGTCACTACCAAACCTCGTGGGATGACAAGGATGCGTACTACTTCAGAGTGGTACGTAATCCTGTCTTGGAAGTCATGTTGCTAGACAACAATGAACCTACAAGCTATGGAGAAGCGATGGTGGGCCCGGATTCCGATAAATGGCTCGAGGCCATAAAATCCGAGAGAGGATCCATGTATGAAAACAAAGTGTAGACTTTGGCAGAACAGCTCGATGGTCGTAAGGCTGTTGAGTGCAGATGGATTTTAAAAGGAAGACGGACAATGATGGTAAATGTCACCATTAAGAAAGCTCGACTTGTTGTTAAGAAGTTTTCCGACAAATTCAAGGAGTTGACTACGATGAGACTTTCTCACTCGTAGCGATGCTAAGAGTCTGTTGGAATTATATTAGCGATTACTGCATTATTTATGAAATCTTGCAAATAGGATGTCAAAACATTGTTTCCTCGACGATTTTCTTGAGGAAAGGTTGTATGTGATACAACCGGAAGGTTTTGTCAATCCTGAGAGATGCTAATAAGTATGCAAAGCTCCAGCAATCCTTCTAAGGACTGGAGTAGGCATCTCGGAGTTGGAATGTATGCTTTGATGAGATGATCAAAGATTTTGGGTGTATACAAAGTTTATGAGAAACTTGTATTTCCAAAGGAGTGAATGGGAGAACTATAGAATTTCTGATGAATATATGTTGTTGACATATTTTTGATCAGAAATGACGTAGAATTTCTGGAAAGCATATAGGGTTATTTGGAAAGTGTTTTTTCAATGGAAAGCCTGGATTAAGCTACTTGAACATTGAGCATCAAGATCTATAAGGATAGATCAAAATTCTTAATGGTACTTTCAAATGAGCACATACCTTGACATGATCTTGAAGGTGTTCAAGATGGATCAGTCAAAGAAGGAGTTCTTGCCTGAGTTGTAAGGTATGAAGTTAAGACTTAAAGCTCGACCACGGCAGAATAGAGAGAAAGGACGAAGGTCGTCCCCTATGCTTAAGACATAGGCCCTACAGTATGCTATGCTGTGTACCGCACCTGAAATGTGCCTTGCCATGAGTCAGTCAAGGGGTACAAGAGTGATCCAAGAATGGATCACAAGACAGCGGTCAAACTTATCCTTAGTAACTAGTGGACTAAGGAATTTTCTCGATTATGGAGGTGGTAAAAGAGTTCGTCGTAAAGGGTTACGCCGATGCAAACTTTGACACTAATCCAGATTATTCTGAGTAGTAAACTGGATTCGTATAGTAGAACAGTTATTTGGAATAGCTCCAAATGTAGCGTAGTAGTTGCATCTACAAGATGACATAAAAATTTGCGAAGTACATACGGATCTGAAAGATGCAGACCCGTTGACTATAACATATCTCACAAGCATAACATGATCAAACCCAGAACTCATCGAGTGTTAATCACATGGTAATGTGAACTAGATTATTGACTCTAGTATACTCTTTGGGTGTTAGTCACATGGGGATGTGACCTTGAGTGTTAGTCACATAGCGATGTGAACTGGATTATTGACTCTAGTGCAAGTGGGAGACTGTTGGAAATATGCCCTAGGGGCAATAATAAATTAGTTATTATTATATTTCCTTGTTCATGATAATCGTTTATTATCCATGCTAGAATTGTATTGATAGGAAACTCAGATACATGTGTGGATACATAGACAACACCATGTCCCTAGTAAGCCTCTAGCTGACTAGCTCGTTGATCAATAGATGGTTACGGTTTCCTGACCATGGACATTGGATGTCATTGATAACGGGATCACATCATTAGGAGAATGATGTGATGGACAAAGACCCAATCCTAAGCCTAGCACAAGATCATGTAGTTCGTATGCTAAAGCTTTTCTAATGTCAAGTATCATTTCCTTAGACCATGAGATTGTGCAACTCCCGGATACTATAGGAGTGCTTTGGGTGTGCCAAACGTCACAACGTAACTGGGTGGCTATAAAGGTACACTACAGGTATCTTCGAAAGTGTCTGTTGGGTTGGCACGAATCGAGACTGGGATTTGTCACTCCGTGTAAACGGAGAGGTATCTCTGGGCCCACTCGGTAGGACATCATCATAATGTGCACAATGTGATCAAGGATTTGATCACAGGATGATGTGTTACGGAACGAGTAAAGAGACTTGCCGGTAATGAGATTGAACAAGGTATCGGGATACCGACGATCGAATCTCGGGCAAGTGTCGTACCGATAGACAAAGGGAATTGTATACGAGATTGATTAAGTCCTTGACATCGTGGTTCATCCGATGAGATCATCGTGGAACATGTGGGAGCCAACATGGGTATCCAGATCCCGCTGTTGGTTATTGACCGGAGAGTCATCTCGGTCATGTCTGCATGTCTCCCGAACCCGTAGGGTCTACACACTTAAGGTTCGGTGACGCTAGGGTTATAGAGATATTAGTATGCGGTAACCCGAAAGTTGTTCGGAGTCCCGGATGAGATCCCGGACGTCACGAGGAGTTCTAGAATGGTCCGGAGGTAAAGAATTATATATAGGAAGTGCTATTTCCGCCATCGGGACAAGTTTCGGGGTCACCAGTATTGTACCAGGACCACCGGAAGGGTCCCGGGGGTCCACCGGGTGGGGCCACCTGCCCCGGGGGGCCACATGGGCTGTAGGGGGTGCGCCTTGGCCTATATGGGCCAAGGGCACCAGCCCCAAGAGGCCCATGCGCCAAGAGAAAGGGGAAAGGAAGAGTCCTAAAGGGGGAAGGCACCTCCGAGGTGCCTTGGGGAGGAGGGACTCCTCCCTGGCCGCACCCTTCCTTGGAGGAAGGGCCAAGGCTGCGCCTCCCCCCTCTCCCTTGGCCCTATATATAGTGGGGGGAAGGGAGGGTAACTCAATCTAAGCCCTAGCGCCTCCCTCTCCCTCCCATGACACATCTCCCTCCTCCCGCAGCGCTTGGCGAAGCCCTGTTGGAATCCCGCTACTTCCACCACCACGCCGTCGTGCTGCTGGATCTCCATCAACCTCTCCTTCCCCCTTGCTGGATCAAGAAGGAGGAGACTTTGCTGCTCCGTACATGTGTTCAACGCGGAGGTGCCGTCCGTTCGGCGCTAGGATCATCGGTGATTTGGATCACGACGAGTACGACTCCATCAACCCCGTTGTCTTGAACGCTTCCGCGCGTGATCTACAAGGGTATGTAGATCCACTCCTCCCTCGTTGCTAGATGACTCCATAGATTGATCTTGGTGACATGTAGGAAAATTTTGAATTTATGCTATGTTCCCCATCACGCCCTCTATTTAAACGAGGCCAGACAGACATCGGGCAAGAATCGCACCCCTCCGCCGCTCCCCCATCTCCTCCTCCACCATTTTCTCCACTCTTCCGGTGGCTTCCCAGCAGCCATTCTCCGGCATACTACCCGGCTGGGTGGCTCGCCGAGTCCTCTGAATACGGGCGAGGCCGCTCGGTGCTTCATCAACCTCGCTTGGCCCGACGGAGCTAGTTGCCGCCCCAATCCGGCGCGTGGTTTAGCAACTCGCCACTCCAGTTCAGCTCGATGAGGAGTGGCGAGTTGCTCCACACCGGCACGGCGGCGTGCATGCCGGTACGGGCGTCATCGCTGCCGCGTCGTACCGCGCCACCAGTGTCTGCGGTGGCCGTGCCTCCCGTGTCTGTGGGTGCACCTCCTGTGCCTGCGGCCGCGCCTCCCATGCCTGCGGCAACGCCATGCAGGCACGAGTGTGTGGAGAGCGACGAGTCAGTGGCCAGCTTCTCCGTGTCTGCCACCATCATCAAGGAGAAGTAGAACATGGGAGGCCGCCGCCACTTGGGTCCCATGAAGGCCACCACCGAGGCGACGACTACGCATTTAGGTGGTTTCTTTGCTGCTTTGTCTCTTTAGAGGACCTTCGTCGACCCCGCAAGTGTCTATCGGACATGTGGAAGATAATGGGATCCGCAGGCAGCCATTTAGATTAGGTACTCCCTCTTCTGCTGGCAGGAAATATTTGTTCTAAGAATGGATAAATTGGATGTGTCTATAACTAAAATAAATCTAGATACATCCATTTCTAGGACAAGTATTTCCAAACGGAGGGAGTATTAATTATACCAAGAGAGCCGGATTAGCACCGCTTAGTTCATGTAAATGTAATGCAATCCATCATGTTTATATGAAGATCCGGCTTTTTATATGAAATCCTGCATGCTTATATGAAAACAGTCCGTGTTTGCATGAATTTCGTCTGGTTAGTTAGAGTTGTGAAAATGTATGCCGCTGGCGTTTGATGTCGTCCTCTGCGGAAGGAAGCGGGAGGAAATTCGCCGGCTGCCATTGGAGATGCTCTTATGCTGGAAATAATAGTCACTTCCAATCCATTTAATTTAATTGCGTGTGTGATTGTCCCTCTATAAAAAGTTAATTGCATGTATAGTGTACACGTGACTTGCAGGGTGGCTATAGCTTCGTACAGAAAGTTAAAAAGAAACAAGTCCATCCTTAATCTTGTATTCTAAGTACTCTATGGGTTCCACTGTCAGTACAATAGCGAAAGAAGTACATATTAAATAAGTAATATATAATACAAAAATCAAAGTTAAAGACAAAATTTGAACTCAGGTCATCGCGTTGCGAGCATCCAGCGCTAACCAGTCCAGCACATTTTTGTTGTAGACCATGCTGGAGATATATATCCATGTCTACCCTTATACTCCATCCGTTCCTAAATATTTGTCTTTTTCAGATCTCAAATGGATTACCACATACAGATGTGTATGTAGACATATTTTAGAGTGTAGATTCACTCATTTTGCACCGTATGTAGTCACTTGTTGAAATCTCTAAAAAGATAAATATTTAGGAACGGAGGGAGTAGAAAATAGAGTTGGTGATGATGGTGTGCGTGCCATCCTGCAATATAGGCCGTCAGATTTATATCTAACGGATAGGAAGGAAACTACCGCAATTTTGCAAAAAGATACCCACACCCCTCTCCATGTTTGCAAATAAGGCCTTCCCTTGTTGATCGTTTTCTCTACTCTTACTAGCAATGTGCCCGTGCGTTGCAACAGATCCAAAATAAAATAATACATGTTCACAAACTTGAAAGAAAAACACTCTAGTTTGGTGTATATATCACTAAAAATATACTCGTATTAGGTTTCACTCAAAATATATTCCTTGTGGCTGTTTTGATGAGGTGGGGGAGGGATGTGGTTGGTTTCAAGATACTAAGGGGTTTCTGCAAATTGGAGCAGAGAAGTGGGGTCTTGTTGTAGAAATGCCACGACTTACATCATAGTCATTAGATGCAGATCTGATCGTCAGAAATGACGGATGGCAGACACACCATCATCACCAATTGAGTCTTTTATAGGAGTTTCTCTACTCTTATAAAAAATAGAGTTGGTGATGATGGTGTGCCTGCCATCCTGCAATATAGGCCATCCGATTTATATCTGACGGATAGGAAGGAAACTATGGCAATTTTGCAAAAAGATACCCACACCCCTCTCCACATTTGCAAATAAGGCATTCTCTTGTTCATCCTTTTCTCCCACAACATAAACTACTCATACAAATGCATCTTGATTTTCCGTGCAACGCATGGGCATCTTACTAGTTAGAGATAAAAAACAGAGTTGGTGATGATGGTGTGCGTACCATCCTGCAATATAGGCCGTCTGATTTATATCTGATCGATAGGAAGGAAACTATGGCAATTTTGCAAAAAGATACCCACACCCCTCTCCACATTTGCAATTAAGGCCTTCCCTCGTTCATCCTTTTCTCTCACAAGATAAACTACTCATATAAATGCATCTTGATGTTCCGTGCAACGCATGGGCATCTTGCTAGTCTCTCACAAGATAAACTACTCATACAAATGCATCTTGATGTTTCGTGCAACGCATGGGCATCTGCTAGTTTCTTTTAAAATAGTTACTGCGATAATTGGGTTGAAGTGATATATTACATGTCTGTCCCGAATGATTTCAGATTCACTAGTAGTAACAAAGAAAAGGTTGTCTTGTTAATTAACAGAAAACAGGGTGAAAACTATCACATGAGGCGCGTCATCATCACTACAGCTGTGCGCGCGCGAGAAGTCTACATATCAAGGGGGCTACAGAGAAAAAGCCGTATCTCGTGTGTTTGAGTGAGGCACAAAGACACAATGTTTGAGAGAGAAACCGATTGACAGATTAAGATCAGATCGAGTTGTCGCCCTTCAGCTGTCATTGTTGGGGTTGGGGGGGAGGAGGAGAGAAAGACGCATCGAGAGTGGGCGTGGTAGGCACAGAGGCATAACTAGCGAGCGTGTGTGTGTGTGTGTGTATCTATATGTGTTTGAAAGAGGAGTAGATAGATTACTATCAAGATCGAGGTGCCACCCTACTCCTTCGATGTGAGGTAGTGTGTGTGTGTTTGAGAGAGAAGCCAGTCGATAGATTAGTATCAAGATTGAGGTGTCACCCTACTCCTTCGGTGTCGGGAAGTGTGTATGTGTGAGTGGGTGGGTGGGGGGCAATGACACTTACATATCTCTACTCTTATAAAAACAGAGTTGGTGATGATGGTGTTCCTGCCATCCTGCAATATAGGCCATCCGATTTATATCTGACGGATAGGAAGGAAACTATGGCAATTTTGCAAAAATAAACCCACACCCCTCTCCACATTTTCAAATAAGGCATTCCCTCGTTCATCTTTTTCTCCCACAAGATAAACTAATCATAAAAATGCATCTCGATGTTCCATGCAACACATGGGCAACTTGCTAGTAGGGAGAAGGAGTTTGTGTGACCCATATCTATATTAAGGGATAGGTAGATAGGATGTGTGCGAGGAATACTTAAAGCATCACAGAGATAAACAAACGGTGTGCATGCAACTGCCGAAAAAATTAAGCGATAAACAATGTCTACGTGCGCGCGTGTGTGTGTGTGAGAGAGAGAGAGACAGAGAGAGAGAGAGATCTCAAAACAAAAGGTGCTCTGCCGGAATCCCATTGTATGTATTCATATGGTTCCGGAACTCGAGTTAACCTTAGGCATATGTGTGAGATACATAATTATCCTTTGAGACATTAGTGGCTGTGGGTGGGCAGAATTAAAGGGGTGGGCATGTTCGATAGAGAGAGCGTGTGTGTTTCTGTGTGAGAGACTTGTAGGACGGGGTAGAAAGATGAATTCTAACCTTGACGGAGGGACAGAAATACACGAAGTGCGCATGTGTGATTCCGATGCCCACGGGGAAATGAGATATGTATGCGTGTGAGAGATATTGCACAATTCATTCACGTATCACTATCTAGCGATCGTGGACGTGCATTGCTTGAACATAAATCAATATCTACTTCGTATCGTGGCGAAAGGTACAATATCGATTCAACGCCATAAAGATTGGACATTCACATATCATATTTTTTTCTATCTAAATAAACCTTTTCAATTGTGCATGCCAATGTTACAGTGATGTTTCTTCAAACAACCAATGTAGCTATCATGTACATGCACCATTGTTACTCTTGCATTCAAATTCATTAGTCATGGATGATTTAAGGTTCTATTATGAAGTAATATATCTTTACCTAATAATAAAGCAAATTGGGTTTCTTTCGTCCATCATGGCAGTTTTCAAAAAAGTCCCTCTATTTCAGGGAATTCAACCCGCAGTCCTATTTAAGTTAAAACGAATCGTTATTTTTGTATTTTACACAAAAGTTGCTGTCTTTTCTTAAAATCAACCCGCCGTCCGGATTTAAGTCACACCCGAACCGTTATTTACATTTTTCAAAAAAAACCCTGATGTTTTAGGTAATTCATCCACGGATCATACTTAAATCAAACAAATGCTTTTTTAAATCATCCATACCTTTTAAACCGTAACTCCGATTTGAACATGTTATGTATGAAGTTTGATTAGAAAAATATGTAGAATATGAATATGAGATTATTTTTACTTGTTAAGTATTTTTAAATATTATTTTGGAATTTATTTGAGTCAAACCAAATGATTTTCTAAATTATCTGTATCTTTTAAACCGTAACTTTTATTTTCAACATATTACATATGAAATTTTATTAGAAAAATGTGTGGAATCTATATATGATGCTAATTTTACCTGTTAAATATTTTTAAAATATTGTTATGGAAGCAAACTTATAATTTATAGCGCAAGATCCGTTTTTTTCATACCGGCGGCGATCTAGATTGCAAATAAACACCCCACTATAACCATACAGGGAAAAGAAAACATCGATAACTATACATGCATACCTCTGAAAAATGTTGTAGGGGAAAACAACAGATTTCTCATCACGAGAGTGGAGAGAGAGAGAGGGAGGAAGGGAGGGAGGGAGGAGAGAGGGAGAGAGAGATGTCTTAGGATTAACCATATTCAACACACGTTTTTGTTGTTTTGTGTGAACATCGAGGCCATCGCCGGCGAGGGTGAGAAGGAGGATAAGCGACAACACAAATATGATGCCTCGCAAAAATAAAGGAGATGGACCTATTGTGGTCTTGAGTGATGATTGTTAAGTTAAGAGCGTGTGTTATGTTTTCTCTCCCGTTGCAACGCCCGGGCTGTTTTGCTAGTGTAATATTCATATATGAATTCAATGGGTACGCAATTTATGAAATGGAGGCTATGTAATCATATGAGGTGACACTTTTAAGTAGCGGACTACAATATCCATTTCTTTTGTGGGACTACAATATCCATTTCTTTTTGTGCGCCTCTATACTAACATGTCAATGCATCATGTTTAAAGTAAATAACCAATGGCACTATATCATCTATTTACACGTGAAATACATAGGCTGAGCGTTTGATCCCTTTTTTCGTGAATGCGCCTCTACACCTGTACGATTGGCCGCGCCCGTGTGAACGTCCAAGTTATCGGCGCATCATCCCGAGTTATTGTCTTTTTTCTGGGGTGGACTTCACACCAGTTATTAACTGCTGATGCGTGCCCCGTGTACACAGTCTCGCATGACCTTCCTGCTAGCACGGTCCAAAATTAGTTGAAACTGGATACGAACGATCCCGCGGGCGGCAAAATATCCCGCCTCCTTCTAAAATTTCCGCCACCTAGTCTTTAGCATGCGAAATTCCCCTTTTGTCCTTGGTGCATGGAGAACAACAGTAATGATACCACCCTCATCTACATAATAGGTCGGGGCTGCTTTGGTAACTTTCGGTTCGCCCCACCACACGGCACCCCCATTTTCCTCTCCCCCTCCCACAAAAATGACTACCTCGATAGCACCAGAGCATCTTACATCACGCCGTCCGTACTTCATCGACCTTTCTACCCCCCCTCTCGAAACCCTAGACTGCTCATCCACCAGCGTACCAGAGCCCATTCACTACCAACGGCGTCCACCTCACCGGATCTGCTTCTGCGGCCGCATCTACCCCTCCCACCTCCACTAGAAACAAGTAGACTGTTCATGCGCCACCGTACCACAGCCCATTCAGTGCCGGCCTTGTCCACGGCGCCGGATCTGCTTCGCCGGTACTCTCGTCAACCGCAGCGCATCTGCAGCGGCTCATTCGTACTCCCCATCGGAGACGCCTCATCCACATCCCCCGGAGCTGCCCCACCGATGGCCTCTGATCCTCTTCGCCGACACCTCCCTCAACCCTACCGGAGCCGCTTCATCGACACCATCATCAACCCTACCGGAGTAGCTTCGCCTATACCATTCTCAAGCCTATCGGGGCCGCTTTGGCAACTCACAAGTCCACGGTCACATATCCGCTTCATCGCACCCTCATCCAACCTACCGGAGCAGCTTCTGACGCCCTGTCCACGACCGCAGATCCGCATCGTCGACACCATTATTAACCCAACCACCGGAGTAGCTTCACCGACGCTCTCGTCCACGGCCACAGATCTGCTTCACCCACACCGTAGTCCACCCTACCGGAGCCTCTCCACAAACATCCTACTCGACGGTTCTAGATCTCCTTACCGGACCCCGACAGCCGGCACAGCGTCATCACCCTTGGCGTTTCTAACCTGATTCCCACCGTCTGGCAAGATGCCAACCACGCGCCATGGCCTAGGTACTTGTCGCCTTTAAACCCGTCCAGCATCACCTGCCTGATGTACTTCAAATATAATAACAGGTCGCTGTTACCTTTATGGAGCTGGCAAAAACTACAAGGATGATGTTTCTTCTGGATCTAACAGCTTGGCCAACCAAGATCTTGGACTGAGGCATTGCTATGATCTTGTAAGTGCATCTCTCTCTCTCTTGTATTGTTGTGTGCCTGCCAGCGTGATTTGCTAGGATTTTCGACCAGTAATCCCTTTGTGCAGACAATGATTTCTACTACTGGCTGCTAAATTAGATATGTAGATGTCATACATGATACTACCTCATACCTCTGTTCCTAAATATAAGTCTTTCTAGAGATTCCACTATACGCAACATACGGAGCAAAATGAGTGAATCTACACTCGAAAATGCATCTATATACATCTGTATGTGGTCCATACTGGAATCTCTACAAAGACATATATTTAGGAACAGAGGCGGTACATTACACAAAATCGTAGGTCACATGTAGGAATTCCAGTGCACTACATTAGGCTCCCTTAGAGTGCCTGCTAGTCCAGCACATAGAGTCATGGCTAGTTTATGCTATGCACACAATCATTAATAGGTGGTTTAAATATGCGCAAGGGATATGCAATGTATTATCATGTAGAGATGTCTGAAATTAGCCGTGTCAACTTGCAGATAGGGTTACACAATGAAAAAGTACAAGATGTATGTGGCAATTTCATGGAACATCGCAAAAAAAGGAGAGGCAGCGGTGAGCCTATACAGTGTGCTATGGTAGGTCACTCCTCCATTGCAATCATCTGACATGTTATTTGTATGTCAGTTCTATTGGCCAAGTTTCTTAGGGACAGTTATTACGAGTTATCCTAAGAAAATAAGCACATGTGAATATAAGCTCCAGGTAATAAGCCAACCAGTTCTTTTCATTGCCTTCCTTTTCAGCTTATCTTTGGTATGATCAGTGAAAAGTCTAGATTGCATTATATTTTTTTTCATTTTGCTGCCCATATGAAAAATAATTTGACTTGCAAACATCAAAAATTGAACCCAGTGCAGTATTAATATGATAGGAAAATAGATCATCACTATTTGTTCAAAATGCAAATACAAAGATGCCATCTACTTGGCACAATCTACTTTGGTCAATGTCTTCCATAGAGATCACATTGCCTAATTTAAACGAAGAACGCATGACCCACATTTAAATGAAGAACAGTTATTTATTGAAATTCGATGGTCCAAGTGACTGGTTATTATCATATAGCAGCACCACCTGAAAGCATCATATAGCAGCAATAGCAGCTCATAACAACTCATCATACAACAGTAGCAGTGTGCAATTCATCATATACCAGCAGCAGCTCATATCAATTCATCATATAGCAGCAGCAGGAGCAGCTCATAGCAATTCATCATATAGCAGCAGCAGGAGCTGCTCATAGCAATTCATCATACAACAGCAGCAGGAGCAGCTTATAGCAACTCATCATATAGCAGCACAGCTCATAGCAATTCATCATATAGTAGCAGCAACTCATAGCAATTCATCATATAGCAGCAGTAGGAGCAGCTCATAGCAATGCATCATATAGCAGCAACAGAAGCAGCTCATAGCAATTCATCGTATAGTGGATCAGAATGAAAATTTGGCAAAAATTAGAGGAGATCCTTAGCTTGTTGGATGAGCTCATCCTTCAAGAACACCTCAAGGCCATGGCCTGGGAGGAGGGGAGGGGGAATGAGGTGCCTTCTGCTGCAGTGTGGCATTAGTGTTGTTGTGCGGCGCCCGCCGGAGTAGTGCGTTGGACAGACCATAGTGGAGCAGCTGTTGGAGACCATGAGAATGAGGGGCGCCGCCAGAGGGAGGAGCAGCTAGGGAGATTTGCCCCTACCTGCCGGCCATGTAGCCTAGCTGGATAGAGCATCATCGAGGACCAGGCCAGATGGGACCAGGGGCGATGACTCGCTGGAGGAACCCTAGGGCTGTAGGTAGGGGATGGAGGTAGAGGAAATGGGAGAGGAGATGCAAGCGGGCAGGGCAATGAACGCTTGCGTGTTTGTTTTTACTTGAGGTTCAGGTGTGACGCGGGTGTGAGCAGTTGCATTTTGAGTGTAATATAGGCAGACAACAGGGTCTGTCGGTGTACAAAAGTAGGGGCTCTCCTTTTACACCCCTTAAACTTGTGCACGGGCAGTTAGAGCTGCGCCCAGGGACACACTAAGCGGGGCAGGGGAGGGATGCCGGAGCAATGCCAACACCAGAGGCGCAAAGAGAGCAAGAGGGCGAGGTGGACTCCCCTGGCAAGACTCTTGCCAGGGTGGCTTCCACAGCCTCGGCAGGATCCTTGTCGGGGGAACTTACCTAACGCCAATGGAGTGTACCACCCTTGAGCCCGAGGGGTCCCCACGCCATCTTGGAACTAAGGCTTGGGAGGCACCTCTGTGGTGGCATGCAGATCTTTGTATAGATCATAGACACACAACATCAGATGGAAACCAGAAGACGATGACCCTTGGCAAGATCCTTGCCGAGGAGGTGCACGAGACCCCCGGCAAGACCCTTGCCGAGGACGCCCACGAGGCCGTAGCTGTGCCTGTGTTCGTTAAGACTCCACCGTCGCTCCCATACAGCTGCCAGCTCGACCAGCTGAGCAGATCTTCATGAAGGCTCCACCACCGCGCCAGCCCAGCGGCCTCTACACCAACTCAGCAAGCACCTGCGTGGTGGCATGCAGATCTTCGTGAAGGCTCCACCACCGCGCCAGCCCAGCGGCCAGCCAACGTGGCGCTACAACACCTCGTCAGCTTGGACGCGCGTCAGAGCCAGGCAAGGCGATGACAGTTGGGACGAGCTTCTTTGCCGTCCCCGATAAAGCCAGAGGGCAAATCGGCAACGCATTAAATGCATTTGTCCGACGATGCCAGGGGATAGACTCAGCCCCTATACACCTTTCCACCTCCCGTGTGCCACTGTGGTAACCCCTTTTTGTCTATAAAAGGAGGCCCGAGGCGTACTGGAGAGGGATTCGTATCTTTTGGACTAGAGAGCCACTGCAGCTAGTTCAAGAACACAAGAACACCTAAATACACATACAAGCAGGACTAGGGTTTTACGCGTCTCCGCGGCCCGAACCTGGGTAAACAATTTGTGTGCTGACCGCCAGACCCGCTCTTCGCACAACCCCGCGCCTGCCAACCGTAGAAGGGATCCCAGTGACCCCATAGATGTCGTCTCCCACCGACATCTTTGGCGCGCCAGATAGGGGGTGCGCGGTTGTGAGTATCCGGCCTAGACGAAGCATCGGCTTCATCGTGGTCGTCACTTCAAGCAAGGATACGACCGAACAAATGGCGTCCTCGATGGACGCGGTGAACGCTCATGCAGCAGCATAAAAGCTAAGTCATACAAAACCTTGAGTAATTCCCTTATATATATATATGGTTATCGTCCTCGATGATCTTACCCCGTGTATGGAAATCCTGCACGCAATGGGGCCCTACCACTATTGGCAACACCCTCGTTCTGTTTCAAGTCCGCTCAACAGTTCAGGCGGCTGCGTCAAGAACGGCAGGGCGACCTTCTGCGATTGGCAACGCTCTCGTTCTGTGTCGAGTCCGCTCGACAGCTCGAGCGGCCGCGCCAAGAGCAGCGAGGTGGTTTACCGGCAGCAAGCATGCCCGGCAGGCCATTGAGTATCCGTCCTCAAGATGCCGCCTGGGCTTCTGCGCCGGCAAACCTACCCGAATAACGTAGGGCAGACATACAAAGGGAAATCAAACAGGAAAATAACCTGCATCATTTCAAAAGTACTGCAGAGTTATATTACATCATTTGTCGCTGCGATTCTAACTAAAGATAAAAATTGTCTTGGTCTTGAACCTGCAACGGCGATAAGAAATGGGGTGCCTAGTCCTGGGGCTGGCCTTGTACCCTCCGAACTCCGTCGATGCGGCCGATGACGGGCTCGATGTGCTCCTCGAGTGGCGTGGGGTCCACGTCATCTAGCAAGCTATCCAGCGAAGCTTCAAAGTCGAGGTTAGGGTTCCAATACGCCATCTTGGTGAGGACCTTAGTCATGGTGCCCCGGCAAATCCTCCGGGCCTCTTCGGCCAGAGAAGCCGCCCTGTTGGAGTGGAACTGCTCCAGGGCCCCGAGAACACCCTCGAAGAACAGATTCAGCTTGGGGTTCGGACTCACATTTAGCTCTGGATGTACCTCACATTTGGCATCCCCATGGTAGCCAGTTGCGTGGTGATCCTACCGCCGACATCGACGAGGCCCCTGATGCAGAGCTTCTCGACCGCCA